>NC_041730.1:43269689-43442189 GCF_004115215.2 Ornithorhynchus anatinus | reverse complement strand
CACGACTTGTATTTTTCTTTAAAGTTTTGTGTTTCCTTTTGCCTTGTACACTTGGGAAATTTTAGCTATGTTCAAGATGTTTAAATTAGGAAGTTTGATAAAGTTGCTTTGACTGTTTATGGTGGCTTACAAGTTCTTCAAAAATGAACATGTACAAGCATTACCCCAAATTTGGCTTTCCAGCTTTTTTTTTCTTTTTGAATTTTAAAATCAGATGGCTCCAGCATATTTTCATAGTTTGGGAAATCATTAGAGTTCCTGCAGACCCTGGCTGGATTGCCAGTTAACCCGTGGTTCCTAACTAGAAGCAGTCTCTCTTTAAAATGATTTCTGTCAGCTGCAATGGAGACTCAGGCGGGATTCTCTGTTATCTTGCCTCATTCAGCCAGTTTAGTGAACTGGACTCTTGACAGTTGTCCATGTTTAAGGTCTTTCAAGATCTCACTGGAGAACTGTAAGGCTTAGTGGATAGAGCACTCACCTGGGAGTAAGAAGGACCTGGGTTATAATCCCGGCTCTGCCATTTATCTGTTGTGTACCCTTGGGCCAGCCACTTAACTTCTCTGTGACTCAGTTACCTCATCTGTAAAATGGAGCTGACTTGTGAGCCCCATGTGGGACGTGGACTTTGTCCAACCTGATTAGCTCGTATCTGCCCCAGTGCTTAGTACAGTGCTTGGCACAAAGTAAGCACTTAAATGCCATTTAAAAAAAATAAATGAAGGGTAAAATGGAGAACATGTGAAAAACAACTCCATGTGAAAAAGTAAAAATCATGTGAAGCATAAAATAGGGAAAAGATAGGAAGATTTCCATGGAAAATATTTTTAAATAATCCTTATGGAAACTAACCCCAGCTTTTTTTTTCACTCTGCCAGGCTGTTTCTTTAGATCCATGCATTTGATTAAGACAAATAAACATCCCAAGTAAATATAGATACTCTTTTGTGACCTCAATAATTCAACATTTTGGTGTAGTTTTCAAGTGTGTTTGTATATTTTAATAGCATATCCCTCTATGGCTAAGTAATTCATGATTACGTATTTTCTGTGAGGACCCTTAAAAAGAACAGTTATTCTTGAATTATTGTGGACCACTCCTTGAAACCATGCCCTTTCACTGGTGCTATTGCACTGACTGGATATCTGCACTATCACTACACAAAACATGACTCTATTCCTCTCCTTACCCCTCAGCTCCCTTCAGCCTCTTTTCAAGTCAGTAGGAACTGGGCAGCCAGAACACAGTATATAGATCGGGAAGAGAGGTACTGCTTGGGCCCAAAGTAATTTTAATATTAAGGATAACACATTCAATGTTATCCAGGAACCGTATGTATTTCAGAATCATTCAGGAGTACAATTGAATCGCATTTATTGAGCCCCTGCTGTTTGTATCGCACTGTACTAGGTGACTAGGAGAATAAAATCGAGTTAGTAGATAAAATGCCTGCCCTCAAAGATTTTATAATCTAGCAAAGGAGACAGACACTGAAATAATTTACAAATAGGAGGAAGGAGAGATGGATAGGTATATGAGATAGTGCTTAAATAGTAGGGTATGTAAGTCGATACATACAGAAGCACTGTGGCTGGCCATGGGTCTATGAGCACAATTTTTCATTTCACTTTACGGCTTCGAATGTTTTAGATCAGCAGCAATTCTGAAATTTACTTTGCACCAGAATTTGTGTCAAGGAACCTTTTCTGATGCATTAAGGAAATGTTAAATTGTAGCTGGTACCTACAGACCTGGAAACCACAAGGAATAGGAACCAAGACCCTGGAGATGAGCATGGGTACGCAGTACTTGCTGTCTAGAGATTGGCATCTGCTCAATTAATATTCCAAGTTTGGGCCCCCCTGGAATTAGCTGCCTTGAGGTGTTAACACTCTTCTTACATTGGCCTGTAAAGAGCAAAGAAAATCACTGCCTGATATTCTTCCCATGGTGTGGTATTGTGGATTCAATTTATGCAGATATAGCCACTTTGCATTTTGTCATTCCAGACATAGACTGCAAAATTCTCTTTGCACCCAAGTTCATGCAGAATATCGTAAATCATAGTGCATTTTTTCACATCTGTTAGTTTAGTGAATGAAGTCAAAAAGTCCTTCACAGCCCTACCAGGTAGGTTTGCCAAATACCTGTAGTAAGGAAAAACTTGTCTGCACAAGTAGAACAGAGTGAAATAAGATTAAAAGCTCCAGGAAATTGCTCTGCTTAAAAAATGATTAAAGTGTGCCTATCCCTGAAGCTTTACAAATGCGCTAATTGTTGTGTTTCAGTCATGTAAATATGCTTCCCATAAAGTAAGGATGATTTCCTGTTGCACAAGCACTACCCTAGTTTGAGGGGAGGGGGTTTGAGGACTAAATAACATACTGTAATGAAACCTCCCTTTGGGCAGCACATGCTTCAATTCTGAATGCCCAGAAATACTTCACAGATGTGCCCGGCTGCCTAGCAATGGGAATTTTCTAATTCTGGCTTGCTTGAAAAAGTAAATAGAACTATTGAACATACGACAGCTCCTAATATAAAACAATTCCTCCTTGTAAACACTTACATTTGGCCCCATTAAAAATTCCCCCTTAATAGTCAAGAACTAGAAGACCCTTAAGGGTCTCAAAGTAACTCTACTTGTTGAGGGTTTTATATTGGATAGGATTGGTCGGGGGGAGGGCGGGGAAGGGGGAGGTTAAACTGGCATTCCTTACAGCACTTCCTCCACTGTATCTCCGTGCTTTATGAGCCAATGGGCTGCATATATTGAAGGGGATTATGCACGCAAACACATTAGCCATCACAACTAGCGTTAGTTCACAGGAAAGCAACAAAATAAATATGTGGCTGCGTGTAGAGAAGTGTGCTTGAAAGTGCATACCCAGTATAAAAACTTCACAACTGCTTGAAAATTTTCTAAGAGATGGTTAGTTCAGCAGTTGACTACGCCGTGGAATTTTAAAAATATATTCTGGAGTAGCAGTTGAGCCCTCTGTGTCTCAGTAGTGTAGGAAATTACCATATTTCAGATCCTTCTTTCCTTTCCGTTCCCAGCCTCCAAATTAAACTCATGAATCTAGACTCTGTGTATCAATTAGGACCCTCTCCCATATGTGAATTTGTAGAGTAATGTCTGGCAGAACTACTGTGGTGGGGTGATTTCCAGGTTTATTAACCAACCAAATGTTTCCTTGTTACTGTAGTTAGCAAGGTCTCACATCTCAGGGCAGGTTCTCCTTCAGTGGACAGGAAAAACTGAAATCACTTTGACTGACTTCTGACGTGAACAAAATGAACTCTCATTAGGTCCTGGCTGTTCATTTTCCATGCACTATAGGGAAATTCATATGTTATAGTTTTCATTTGTTTTCTCTGAGGTTACTTTAAATCAGAGCATTCAGATGAATCCACTAAAGCTTTTAAAACTTCTAAAATTTCAACTTTTTCTTCAGTTACCTAAATTTCTTGAAGCCCTTCCTGGAGTGACTGAAATTGGATCTGAAAGCACTTCCTTTCAGAGACCTGGCCTTAGGATAGGGGAGAGAACAAAGCTGCCCCACCTTTTCCAGAGAGAAACAAGACTTCTTAAGGAAAAGGACCTGAAAGCTCTTCCCTAAATCTCCTTTCTTGGAAAAAAAAAACAAAACAGTCTTCCTTGGCTGTCTTGCAGCAACAGCAGCAGGACCTAGAATCTCAAGCATCCTCTTTCCTTTAGCCCTGCCGAAGCTTAATTCAAATTCCACACACTCTGGAGCTTATATGCTCCTGCAGGCATTGTGTGTCCCACAGCATACAAGACTTGGTTAAGCAGCAGTTGGAGACCAGCAGAAAGGTTGCCAGAAGGGAGAGGCCCTGCTGCACAATTAGAGAACGATGAATGGAAAGGAGTCCTGCTGGAGGGGGCCTGGTGGAGTCCTTCTTAACCAATAGAAGAGGATCAGAAAATCACAGGCATGGTGGGGGCCATGTTATAATGCATTCATTGCTTCCCTTTGCTCGGAGAAAAGGCAAGGTGGGGGAGGAAAAGACTCCCTTACTGGACCGGGATATCCAGTGCTCAAATTACCTTTTGAGTGGTTTTTCATTGGATCGAAATTACATTCAATAAATTCATCACAAGGCATGTTTGGAACTATATAGGATTCATAAGTCTAAGGAAACCTGTCTCTTTGAAGAGTGCATGAAGGAATCATTCTTTTTCCTTGGTAAGGAGTGAGAAGGAGTTTTCAATTCCTTCATCACTCTTACCACAGTTTGTCTTCTGGATAATCCCATTGGGAGAAACAAAATGAGCTGGAGCCTCCCTGGCCTAGGGGGCACAGAAATAGGGCAGGAAAAACATCTTTCCTCTTCCCATGGAAGCAAATGTCAGCACACCACCCAGGTGGAAACAGCCCCAAAAGTGCCTCCTAGAATGCCTCTCTAACTCATCCATAGAAGGAACAGTTCTCCACAGAAGAACTCATGGGAATGTATATCCACTTTCCCCACCCCCATTCTCCACCCCAAAGTACGTTACCCTTAGGTTCGGGAGACCCAAATCTCAAGTGTCCACCTGCAAAGTACTGTACTCTCTAGGTTTCTGACTGCTGATTTGCTGAGCCTCAGATGGGATAATTGGGCTCAGAGAGGGTTAAGCATCATCACTAGCTGTCACTAGGAAGCACACCAGAAAGCTCCCTAATGCTGTTACCTGTCACTTTGTTTTTCTCTATTCCTCCCCTCTTTCCTTATCTCCCTCTCATTTGTTTCCATTGCCCTCACCTCCTATCAATCAATCAGTAGTATTTACTGAGCACTTACAGTGTGCAGAGCACTGAACTAAGCACTGGGAGAATATAGTTCAACAGAGTTGGTAGACACGTTCCCCGCTCATCGGGAGCTTACAGCGCCTGCCACTCCTTGAGTCACCTTGCTGATTCCCAGAAACTTCAGTCCCACTCACTATCCTGTCAGCCAGGTTAGTCCCAGGCCCTGAAACCCAGGACAGAAGTTTAAAGGAAGGTAGGGCAAGTAGGGATAGAGGTTGGAGGATGGTAGACGAGTTAAAAAATATAATAAAAAAATGGTTCACATGGGTGACAGGTGGCAGTGACATTGGGCTTATTAGTGAGAGCTATCAAAGGTATGAGCAGATATACTGTATTTTCTCTCTGTCTCTCTAACTGTAGATCAGGCCTACCTCCATTACCTAAAACCTCTGTATTTCAATAGTTCTTGAGAGGTCTAGGGAAAGCCCAAAGGCTTTTTCTGTAGTAAAAGGTGGAGGGGATTTCATCCACCCAATTCTTCAAGGAAGCGGATTGCAGAAGGCAGCCAAGGAACCCTGACTCTAGAAGTGACATCTTCCTTTGAAACTATAAATGTCATGGTTGATTTTCCACCTTAAGGGTACATCAGTTCTTTGTGCCCAGGTAGGATGAGAGGAAGACTAGCAGAGAAAATTCCACCTCTGATAGTGATTAGAAAAAGGTGGATTGGCTACAAGGCACTTATAAAGTCTGAGTCCCATTGGGTTGGAGACCGTTCTCTTTCCAGCTCCAAGGGGCTAAAACTGCCTGTCCTACCCGGTAAGTTATACGGATATAGTTTCTGACTTCCCCCCATGGTCCCAACCCCCTGGGGGCAATTGCTCCCTTTGTCTCCATGGAGTTGGTGCTTATGCTGAAGTCCAGAACTCCTTTATCCAGGGCTGCTGGAAGCTTATCAACAGCAGGATAAGGCGGGGCAATGTCACTGAGCACTAGAATATAAGCTCGTTGTGGGCAGGGGATATGTCTACTTATTGCTAATTTGTACTGTCATTCAATAGTATTTATTGAGCGCTATGTGCAGAACACTGTAGTCTCCCAAGCGCTTAGAACAGTGCTCTGCACACAGTAAGAGCTCAATAAATATGATTGAAAGAATAAAGTTGTGGCTGTTAAGGAGGGCGGTTGGCTAGCTGTTGGAAAGTTGACTTGCTGCTGGTTCAGGTGAGCTTGCTTCAACTTCTTCAGCAGTTGTCACTGCAGTTCAGTGATGGTAACATTAATACTGCATACAGCCACTAACTCTTACTTTTCCTAAACCCCATTTTTTCCTCTCTCCAAGCCCTCCTCTGCCCTGCCCCTACGTAACATATCCAGTGGGCATGGAGAAGAGGGAGTCGCCTCTCCTGTGCATCTACCTAAGCCTGCTCTCCCCCATGCAGCACTGAAGAACTACTCTTCATAATTTAAGCATTTCTAAGCAATATTGGAAACCTAAACACCACAGCATTGTTCTAGTGCGTGGGAACCAGGAAGTGAAAATGATCAGGGTAGTCTCAGGATCTAAGACAGAAATACAGCATAAAAGGTGAAAAGTAAATTAGATTTGTTAAACTGCTTTAGTTTTAATAATCTAAAGTGTTTAGAGTAACATGAGAAAATAATTTTTGAGTATCATTTTTATCTTGATGGAATGACATTTAAGGAAGGAACACACACAACTGCCTGAGGAAGGTAAAACCAGTGGGCATTTGCTTGCCAACAATTCTTTGAAAAAAAAAAAAAGCTCATCCTTTTGGTTGCCTGTAATTACTGATGTTGTTTGCTGAATGTATTCCGCAGCGTAAAAGGACTTCTGAGCAAAGTTAGCCTCTTAGGTGACAGAAAGATTTTCGTTTTGAATTCTCCCAAATGCTTTAATACGGTGCTCTGTAGACAGTAAGCTCTCTCAGTAAATACCATTGATTGATAAATTTGCTTTACCAAAGAACTTGTATTATAATCTGACCCTTTATATAGTAAACCCCAGATAGGTCAGGGACTGTGTCCAATCTCATTATCTAGTATTTGCCCCAGTGCTTGGCACATCAAAAATGCTTAACAAATGCCATCTTGATGATGATTATTGCCCATTTATGATTATATAAAGACCTTAGTGTTGTGTGCAGTGGGCAAGTGAAAATGCTTTTGAAAGTTGGAACTATACTCACGGCACTTTAGGCTGCTGAGGTGCGTTTCAGCTGATGTATCATCTCCTGGACACTAGTGAATTTGAGCATTTTGTGGGTTAAGAAAAACGTGTGTGAACCCAGAGATTTGGGGCAAGATGGTGTATCCCAGGCATTATCAATGCACAGTAAATCGCTGTTTGGAGTTTTGCCATGGTGGCATTGGTACAGTATGGAATAAATTCAACTGGCATAGCTCAAATTCACATTAACTTTTAATCTGGTGTAAGAGCTGGTGCAGCTTCTTCAATATGTTGAAAAGGAAAAGCCTAGAACTAGGCCAACTCAAGGAAGCTCTGCATATTGTCCTGAAAGGGAGAGGAAGATATTAGGGGAGAAGTGAGAGGTAAAAATCTCACTTTTTTAAATGGTATTTATTAAGCACTTATTATGTGCCATGCACGTTACTAAGCACTGGAGTAGATACAACAAGCATAGTGGATACATGGCGTAGTGGATAGAGAATAAGCCTGGGAATCATGAGGTCATGGTTTCTAATCCCAGCTCCATCACATGTCTGCTGTGTGACCTTGAGCAAGTCACTTCTCCTCTCCGGGCCTCAGTTATCTCACCTGTAAAATGGGGACTGAAACTTGGAGCCCCATGTGGGACAGGGACCATGTCCAACCCAACTGGCTTGTGTCCACCCCAGTGCCCAG
Source organism: Ornithorhynchus anatinus (assembly GCF_004115215.2). Taxonomy (NCBI): domain Eukaryota; kingdom Metazoa; phylum Chordata; class Mammalia; order Monotremata; family Ornithorhynchidae; genus Ornithorhynchus; species Ornithorhynchus anatinus. The sequence goes on along the minus strand of NC_041730.1, from coordinate 43,434,544 downwards.
TACACTGCCTGGCACATAGTAAGCACTTAATAAATAACATAATTATTATTATACAAACAAGCAGAATAACCACAGATTCCCCCAAAGTGGGTGGATCATGTGCTTCAGTTTGTTTTAAATTGATGCAGTCAAGTTGTAGAAGCCAAAATAAGGGGAAAGGTAAAAGGGGAGTTTCTTCTAGCAAACCATTTCTAGGATGGCCCTGCCTAGTAGAACCAACCAGTGGAACATAATTCCCTTGATCCATTTCCCCTTACAAATAATTTTCCAGAAATATATCAATGTCAAGGAATGTCTAAATTGAAAATAAAGCATGTGATGCCACAACTTTGTAAGCATTGCAGAGAGCATTTTTGTCCTCCCTGATACTATATTAAAAACTTCTCTTTGTATCATTTACAACCAAATAGGGACTACCAGTGGCTCTTAACTGTTCTTTATCTGATGAGGTTCCTAGTGTCTATGGTATCTGTGAAGGTGTATATTTTGTTCATAGTGATTTTGTGTGAGTTATCACTATAAATGCTGATAAAGTGAAATGATGTTTTTTATCCTAGATAAATAAAATTAAATGGCTACCACTATGTGAAAATGCAGTGAATTCCAACTTCTATACCATAATGGCCTCAAAGGATGTATTTTGTCAAAATACTGCAGAAATTTTAGTGAAACCATGTTAATATTTGAGATTGTAATAACTAAGTGCCAAGTAGATGGGTCTTAAACACCTGATTTACTGGAAAGAGTTTGCATTTTTTTTTGTACTTATTGGCCACGGATTCCCCGTGTTGTGTTCTCCCAGAGAAATTTAGTTTACCTCCTCTGCACTTGGGATCCCCAACTCAAAAAGACAGTGGTTTGGCTATCCACATCTCCTTCTCCAAAAACATTTTTTTTTTTTGGCTTAGACAGGTGAGTTATTCACCATCATCTGTCAGAAGTGGCTCTGGAGAGGAGTCGGTGATTGTCAGTTACAATTGATAGTTGAAGTAATTGCACACCAGAGCATTTTTTCATGGGAGCTCTCCAGATCCCGGGATTCTATCTCATCGCAAAGAAATCCAGAAGAGCCAAGTGAAAGCTTTGACCCCCAGCTATTTGCCATGAATATGACAGTCCCTAGAGTAGTTTTAACTTTGAATCCAGCAAATTAGACCCCATTTGGGCTTTTTAAATCTAACTATATTGGGTAGAAACCTAGTTCTGGAATTTCCCAACTGCAGCCAGTTACACACATTGATCCAGGAAGTCAAAGTTCATATTCTGGCTCCTTTTGACATGAGGATCAGCTCAAAGCTAGATAGATACATCTTCAGAATATGGAAATTCTCTGAAAAGCATGAAGTCTTTGGTACAGAGCAGCTTTTTGCTTTTGATTTTGTTGAGGGTACCCGGTAGTTGGAGGACTTTAATTCAGTAGGAAGAGAATTCTGTCATCACTGATAATGGGGAAGGTGAAAAATACCCAGTTAACACTTCCAGCGGGAGAGCAAGCCCTTAGGCTAGGAAAAGATCAGATGAGAGAGAGATTTATGAAGGGTGCTCCTGCCCTGGCCACCACCCAACAGCTGTTCAGAGCTTTCCAACTCCAGGACCAACGTGCTAGAGGAGTGTCACCTCCCCAACTCCCACCCCTTTCCCCATTCCTACCACCCTCTGACTGTCATTGTTGTCACTGTCAGAAGGCAACTGTCTGGGCACCCATTTTTGTAAAGAAGAAGCAGAAAGAAACACTGTACTTGGAACTGTAATTAAGAAATTTGAGCAAAGCGGTTAAGCTTTAGCCTAATTTGTCCCACCCTTGCATCTGAATAATAGACGGGGAAGCAGCATGGTCTAGTGGATAGAGCATGGTTCTGGGAGTTGGAAGGATCTAGGTTCTAATCCCGGCTCTTCCACTTGTCTGCTGTGTGACCTTGGGCAATTCACTTAACTCCTCTGTACCTCAATTACCTCATCTGTAAAATGGGCATTAAGACTATGAGCCCCAAATGGGACAAGGGACTGTGTCCAACCCACTTACCTTGTATGTACCCCATCGCTTAGTAGAGTGCCTGACACATAGTAAGCATTTAACAAATACCAAAATTATTAATATCATTATTATTATTATTATTACATGATCTTGCATTGGAAGGAGGGCTTCAGAGTTTTGATATATGTGCATTTTTTATGGTACTTGTTAAGTGCTTAATAAGTATTAGAAACTGTTCTAAGAGATGGGGTAGGTACAAGTTAATTTGTTCCTACCCTGTCCCGCATGGGGCTCCTGGTCTAAGCAGGAGGGAGAACAGGTATTTAATCCCCATTTTGCAGTTAAGGGAACTGAGTCACAGAGAAGTTAAGTGATTTACCCAAGGTCAAACAGCAAGCAATTGGCAGAGGTGGGATTAGAACCCAGATCCTCTGATTCCCAGGCCTGTGCTCTTTCCACTAGGCCATGCTGCTTTCAAACAGGATATTTTTAAAAATGAAAATATATTTCTATTGAGTGCCTTGATGTACAATATAATTTAATCTAGATGTTTCCTTTTTTGAAGAAATCCAAATTGTGGTATACAGCTTTATATAACAAATACATTTTCAAAATTAATAATAATTTAGATCTAATTTCCACATGTTCCTCACAAAATTACATATAGAGAGGATAAACTAACTCTGAGCCTGTTGTGGGCAGGGATTGTCTCTCTTTATTGCTGTATTGCCCTTCCAAGTGCTTAGTACAGTGCTCTGCACACAGTTAAGTGCTCAGTAAATACGATTAAACGAATATCACTCTCCATTTAGATGTCTTGGATTAAAAATAGTTTGCTGATGATTTTCAAACAATTAAACTATTGTGTTTGGTTTGCTCTTGGCAAAATGGATTAAAACTTGATATAATTCACACTCACATCTCATCCTCTATCTCTTTTTCGGTGGCTCTGTGTGCCCTCATCTTGCTTTAAAGTCATGGCATTAATAATAATAATAATAATGGTATTTGTTGAGCACCTACTATGTGCCAGGCACTGTACTAAGTGTTGGGGTGGATACAAGCAAATGGGGTTGGACCACAATCCCTGCCCCATGGGGGCTCACAGTCTCAGTCCCCATTTTGCCGTTGAGGGAACTGAGGCCCAGAGAAGTGAAGTAACTTGCCCGAGGTCACAGAGAAGGCAAGTGGTGGAGCCAGGATTAAAACCCATGACCTTCTGATTCCCAGGTCTACACTCTATCAGTAACACCATGGTACTGTTCCAATCCTCTTATTAGTTATTTCAATGTCTGTCTCCCTCTGTCGACCTTAAAGTCCTATGGGCAGAGATCTCTTCTACCAACTCGTCTGCACTGAACTTTGCCAAGCACTTACTACAGTACTCTGCACACATTAAGTGCTCAATAAGTAGCATTGATTGATATAAGCCTTCATGCCCAATTCCCTGTAAAACTGGTCTTGGCTTTCAAGCAGAAATAAGATAATGAGCCTTTCCTCCTCCCCACAGCTTGGGAGAGTTTATAACTCTGGGGAAAGAGGGATCTCCTGGACTGAGTTAAGTAAGGTAGATTTCCCTCCCCTGTGCTCAAGACTCTGCATTTTGCAGATATGTTGTACCAACTAACAGTAAGACTGGCCAGTGCCCTTTAGCAATTCCACCGCACTTCATTCGTCCTTCACTGTTTCATCTAGGCACCCAAGTCACATAGGACGTTTCAGGATGAGAATAGCACCAGCACTTGCCTCCCAAAAGTGGTTCTCCATGGGATCAGGTTGAGCCTCTACCTGGAAATGAGCGAGTTGGGTTGGACCCAGTCCCTATCCACATTTTACAGATGAGGGAAATGAGGCACAGAGAAGTAAAGTGACTTGCCCAAGTTCACACAACAGACAAGTGGTGGAGCGGGATTAGAACCCATGACCTTCTGACTCCCATGCCCGTGCTCTGTCCACTGGCATGCCGCTTATTATTATACCCATTTTACAGGAGAGGAAACTGAGGTCCATAGAGGGTAAGCAGTGTTTTGTGTCTGGGTAAACTATGCATTTTACTTTGCTAGAACTGAAACAGTGACAGCCTTGAAGAAGGTTTTAATAGTTACAAACTTAAAGTGTCAGGTCTCTCTCCCTCACACCAACTAAAATTTCTGTCCCTCTGTTTTCTTCCCCACCAAAAATCCACACTGAGTTTAAAACACAAAGAGGCGGAATTGGAAATACTTTGGATTCTAGCTGATTAAGCTCAGTCTGGACTCAGATTCCCTACCTGAAATATGAGGAAAATAGTCTCTTGCCCTCTAATCCCTCCCATCTCCCAGAGTTGCTGAGAGGGAAAAAAAAACAAAAACAAAAGCAAAAAACAGGATTAATGGGAATTGTCACAAAGTCCTTTGTTTTTATGAAATGTGAGTTAATTTTTAAATTATTCCATTAGGAACTCAAGTTCTAATAGCTTGTGAAGTACAGTGCCACTGCAATCTTACTTTTAAAATATTGCTGTGGTATTTTACAGCATTTTTTCCATCGGGTTGTCTCTGTAATCACAAATAATTGCCACAGTTTGCTATCATAGAAGAAAGATGTGGAGTATAGTGAATATACATATATTGGGCATTCATACCGTCACATAGCACATGTAAATGATTTATAAATCTCAAGTCAGAAACCTTCTCTATGACACCTGGCATATCTTGAATCAAATATTCTGCTTCTTACTGAATTAATATCCCATTGGCATCGCTAGTAGTTCTGTGCACATGGGGAAACATGAAGATTAGAATTAAGAACAAAGAGAATAATTTGGTTGTTTGTGCATATGGAAGATGCCTGTTCTTGTCAAAATCAACAAGGAAAGAAAAATCACACATAGAATTTACAGTCTTCTAGAGGATTGTCCGCAGAATTTTTCACAAAGGGACAGAAACACACCAAGATGTTTTCATTGCAACAGTATATTATTCTGCAAAACCATTTACTCATACAATCCAAAACGTTGCATGCACAGAACTTGCATACCAACAACATTTTACATTTCACCAGGGCTTTCACCTGAAAGATTCCCATGCGTCTCACCATCTATGTCCAGACAGTGTCACCGCTGACACCGAACTATTTCTGCTGTTGAGGCTGACAGCCAGCTGGCTCACACATGCACAACCCAGTAGTAAAGGGAAAGTGGAAATTTTAGTGACAAACACTCCGCAAATCCGTGCATGTGAAAGGATTGAATGAATTTACAGCAGTAACTTTAGGTTCTTGTAATATGTGTTTTCACTCTAAATTCTTGATATAATGCTGTTGGGGAATTAGGGGGAAGTTCTTCCCATATCCCCTATCTGAATTATAGAGGGTAGTGTAATATCAGAAGAAATGGTTGTGTTTATGGATGCAGAGTCAAGCAAGGTACGCCTACTAACCATGTGACCTCCTTAATGCGGCATTTGTCAGGAACGTAACCCTCATGTTATAGAAGAGCTGGGGATGTTGGAGTAACTCTACTACAAAATGTGCAGGGTATTATTTTTCGTAAAAGGTACTCTTGGCTGACAAATATGTCTCAGTTTTTCTACGGTGAGGTTTTTTTAGACAATGACATTGATCATTCGATACCTCTTTTTAACCAGGGTGCTTTTGATTTGCAAATAAATTTCACCCAATTCTCTGACAAGTGACTGATTTCACTTCCGATGTCAACTGTTTCTTACTTCCCAAGAGAAACACATACACACAGGCAAAGTTTTAATGGTAGAAAGTGGAAGGTCTCAGTTTCCCTTTTCCCCATGCCAGTTAAGAATGCTTTTCTAGCCATTTCCCCCTAAGGAACATCAAAATGAGGTCCCAGTTTTCAGGAAAGGCCCACCCAGCTGAATATCTGCCCACATGCAGAATCGAAGGACTCCAAAGGTGTGGGTGAGGTTAGGGCCCAGAGAGGTGCTCACCTTCTTATTTTCAAGTTTTGTGTTTTTCACCTGAAGCTTCTTTCGTGAGTCTAGTAAAGAGGATTATCTTCTCGCATTTATTGATCAAATATTTTATCTTTCAAGTGCAGCAGAAAGTTCCCTATTCCTAGATGGTTTTCATATTCTAAATTAAAAAGTCAAAAACAAGGAGGAATAAACCTTTCCAGTGACTTTTAAATGTATAGTTATTCTTTGGACACACACACCCAAAATACTCAAGAAAGTGGCAGGCTCAATCAACCTGTTAATTAATGGTATTTATGCAAAGCACACAGTACAATACAGTACACTGTTATACAGTTGTACAATTAGAATTTGGGAAGAGTACAATACAGTAGAGGCTGAGTAAATCCTTCAAGATGTGAAATCAATCAGTCGATCATTTATTGGCGCTCACAACACTGTACTAAGTACTTGGGAGAGTACGATGTAACAGAGTTGGTAGACTTGTTTCCTGCCCATAATCTAAAGTGAATTGGGTTAGCATTGGCTTTACCACTAGTATGAAAAAGATGGTCTTTCTAACAGGAAAATGCTGAGTGACTGTTAAAACTGTGTACTTCTCTACTGAATGAAAACCACAGTCATAACTTCCTACAAGTTAAAAGAGGGTGGGTTTTTTTGTGGGGGGGAGGGATAGATTTTCCTGCGCTCCTAATCTCTAAAGCCAGAGGGAGATTTGAAATGGCATTTTGCAAATGTGGTAATTATTTTTAATTATTCCTCGGGTAATATTTCAATTATGCCTAACTAAATGTATGCCTGTGTATGTGTATATTATCTTTGGGGTTAATTATATCATTTGGAATAACTTTAGGTTTTGGATCTGGGGATTTTCTTTTCAAAGATTTTCTGGCCCAGTTTTTGGAATCTCTGCCCTATGTGCAAAATTATGCTGTACTTACAGTCTGAAGAACTGTTTTAGCAAGAATTTCATATGCAAGATTAAATGACGATCACCAGAGCGCAATATCGCGTACTGACGAATCCCAACTGAAACGAAATTAACGCCCTTTTTTCCCTCTTTTTTCTCCCCATTTTTTACAATCTCCTGCCGTAGCGACTGCATTTGCCTCCAGACTTGTCAGACACAGTAAGCCGCTCAAGCAAACACGATCTGGCAGAATCTGCCAAACCGAGCTCAGGATGTGGCGCTATGACCACAGGCAAGAAGCACCTGGACTTCTAGTGATTTCTCCTTAGCCGTTTCCCTGAGGAGTCTGACCCCCTAATTATGGCTGATAATGGCATGTGTAAATATTTTTCTTCATGATTTGACCCAGCAATCCTTAAAAACACATATCGCAAAATGGTGTCTCATTCTCATTTTTTATGTTTTCAATTGGAAATGTTGCAGGTTGAAACTTCTGTTTTACGCCTCCATTTGCGGACAGTTTATGATTTGGACTGGATTGTTGTATTTTTAATAAAAACAAACTCTGAAAAGTGTCTGTGCTTTCTAATAAGCAAGAATGCCGTGTTTTTTCAGAATTCACTCTGCCACTGCGTGAAATGGTAAGAAATCCATTTAATAGAAATTCAAGATGCAAGAAAAGCATCTAGTACAGAAGAGGCTGATGAATTCAAGAATTCATTACATGTATTTTAATAAGAGCTGAGAAACTTAATTATCCTCAGTTCTAAAAAATACAATTTCTCTCTGAAAATGGTATGGTTTGATCCAGATGCAAGTGTATAAAGAATATATTAAAGTGTATTCACATTTCATGCACATACTATTATGTAAATTATTAAATTGATGAAGAAAAAATATGTTCTGTGGTGACTCTTTTAAAGATAATTACTTTGTCTTATTGGTTAATAAATGTATTAAAAAGCATTTGATAGATACAAATTTACTAAACACAGAAGAAAAAAAAAGAATTGATGTCCTATGTAGTTCAAAACAGTAATCCTAAACAATTGAAGTCAGCACTATAAAATTATGTCAACAGACATAATTCGAGATTGAAATTCAAACTGACAGCTACATTAATGCTAGGATACCAGAAAAGTGCACTGGAGCTTAGTTGGAAAAGTGTCACAGAATGCAGGGTCTAAGAGAGCATGGAAACATAAAACTAGCTCAGATCATCCTTTAGTTATATAAGCCCCTTGTCAGATGTGGGGACATTGGTTGTGTACATAAATAACTGCACACACAAGTAAGGAAACAAATCTGTAAAAACTTGGCAAAATGTGATTTAAAAGATTCCGTGGGCCCTTGTGACACTGAAAAAGATGTCTGCAGAGCTCATAGTTAAAACTGTAACTGGGCTCAACCAACCGCATTACAATGAAGAGGTTTTTCAAGACGTATTTTCGTATACGGAGTGTTAATAATGGATTTTGCTGTGGCTGAATCTGAAATGTTAAGTGGTTTGCTTTTTATATAATCCTAATTTTACTTTATTTGTTCTTTACAGCACTGTGTGAAACAAAGACTTAGCTTTTAAAACTGTCTAACTAATATGATGAATGTCAATCACTTAAAAAAATCCACTGTAGCATAAACACATACTGTATACAGCTTTTATTCTGAATTAGAATAATTGAATCAATGACAGTGATTTGCCAGGATGTCAAATCTATCCATCATATCCTGTCACCACCAGTTTATTTTTTGTGATCAAAATCAAAAAGACTACTATTTTGTCATCTGCTATTTCATTAGGGGTAACAATCAATTTTTTCTCTTCTATATTTTTTTGGAAAATGTCTGGTTTGTCTTTTTATTTTTTTTTATTTCTAAAGACACAAAATCTTTCACAGTTTCTTTTCATAATTAAATTTGAGACCCGAACTGTCAGTTAAAACTGAAAGACTTGTACGTTTTTAAGTAGAGGTATTTTTAAAATTGCAACTCGTTCTGTTCTTGCATTTAATATCCCTGAGGAAACGTACTCAACAAAAGCTTCACTGGGTCCTTTGAAAAATATCATAAACAATTTGAATATATTTAAATGAACATATGTATCCAGATCATTATTTATAATAAACTTAACCATCTTCCCCCTATTCCCGTTGTGTTAAGGGCAGAGAACGATTATACATAGTACTTCACGCTGAAAAGGAAGTGTGAGGTCATCAAATATGTAAATTGCTTGTCAAAATACTTAATAGGTCTTTGATCTACTATTTTGGCTAGGGAGTCTATAGAATTAACGGTCAATTACTAGATAATAGGTGATTAGCAAATACAGTAGATTAAATACTTTAGATAGTGAATATGTAGATAAGGTTCCCCCCTGCCCCACTCCCCACCCCCCAAAAAAGAAAGAAGAAAAAAAAATCCTTCCAATATCAGGGAGATTCCATTTTGTACAATAAAAGTATGGGGAAATTCTGAAATCGGGTCAAGAAGTGCTTGTTCTAATTCATCAGGCCATGGATTTTTAAGTGAGGGTTTCCGAACGGACACACACCATTGATCCACCACGACCAAAAAAAAAAACCAAAACCGTAACTCGTACAATTTCCCTTCCCTCACAGTCTAAGCAGTGGTTACGGTTTAATGATGTATTTTGTCCCCTAAAAATCGAGACGTTCCGTCCTGCCCTCCCCGGAGCAATGATGAAACCCCAACTGACCTCCCCCTCTTTTTCTACGTGTAGGGAGGATAAATATTTCAGCATAATACTTTCTGGAGCTCGACATGGAATTTCCTTATACCTTTTGAGCGTTCCTGTAGGAGCTTCAAAATCCTGTACGCAATATTCATTTCTTCCACTAGATTTGCTTCTCTTTAATTTCAGGTCAATATTTTGATTGTTGCATGCTGCGGGGGTGATGGGGAGGGAGGGAAAGAGGGGAGAGCTTGGGGCTCCCGCAGGCTGGGCCTCCAGGCTCCCTCCAGATTTCCTCCCTCCTGGGGACCTCAAATTTGGACCGGGACAGACTGCCGGCATCTCACGAAGGAGCAGGCATCCTTCCTCGACACCCCTCCCCCGGCCGCCCCTAAATTTCGAAAGGGAACGACTCATTTTCCCGCGCCCACAGAGTGGTGAGAAAGGCCTCGGCCAGGTTGGACACGGATTCCGCATCCCAACTGGATCCTGCTTTCCCAGCTCCAGGTTGAAGAAATCCCTCTTCCAAGGCCCGAGCGCACTTGGAAAGGAGCCGCTGAGGCCCCTCGGGGCTGATGATCCCCCTCCCCCAGCTCGCCCCTGGAAAGCCAGGAGGAAGAGGGAAGTGCCACTGAAAGGCAGGCCGCACGAGGCGTAATAATAATAATAACATTTGTTATTAATAATAACATTCGTTATTAATAATAACGGTATTAAGAGCTTGCTATGTGCCCAGCACTGTTCTAAGCGCCATTAATGGTATTTGTTAAACGCTTACTATGTGCCAAGCACTGTACTAAGCGCAGGGGTAGCTACAAGGTCATCAAGTTGTCCCACGTGGGGCTCAAACACAGAGAAGTGACTTGCTCAATAATAATAATAATAATGGCATTTGTTAAGCGTGATGTGCCGAGCACTGTTATAAGGGGAGATACAAGGTAATCGGGTTGGCCCATGTGAGGCTCACAGTCTTAATCCCCATTTTACAGATGAGGTCACTGAGGCACAGAGAAGTCGACTAACTTGCCCAAAGTCACACAACTGATCAGTTCTGGAGCCGGGATTAGAAGCCATGACCTCGGACTCCCAAGTCCGTGCTCTTTCCACTATGCCACGCTACGTGCTAGGCACTGTACTAAGCGCTGGGGTGGATCCACTTGTCAGCTGGGTGACTTTGGGTGAGTCACTTAACTTCTTTGTGCCTCCGTTACCTCCTCTGTAAAATGGAGATGAAGGCCGTGAGCCCCACGTGGGACAACCCGATAACCTTGTAACTATCCCAGAGCTTAGAACAGTGCTTGGCACATAGTAAGCGCTTAACAAATACTGTTATTATCGTTATCCAAGCAAATCGGGTTGGACACAGTCCCTGTCCCACGTGGGCCTCCCAGTCTCAATCCCCATTTTCCAGACTAGGGACCTGAGGCCCGGAGAAGTGAAGTGACTTGTCCAAGGTCACACGGCATCCATCTGCAGCACTCCCCTGGGTCGCAGGGAAAAGCCCAGTTGGGGGCCCAGTTGAGCCCGCCCAGTTGGACCCCGTTTGCCAGGGGGTCCCGGGGGCTCGGGTCTGGGTGCGAGAAGCCCCACCAAAGCAGGGGTCAGGGCATCTGAGCCTCTGTTTCACCGAGGCCTCCCGAGGAAGGGATTGGGCTGGGCCTGGTCCGGCCCAGGACCCGGGGCCCGAGCTCAGGACCCCCTCGACTGGACACACACACGAACACACACACACACACAGAGGCAGACTGGGACCCCTACCCCAAAATTGCCCCTTTCTCACCCCTGCCCGGGGTAGGACCAGCCGCCCACCGAGGGGCACGGTAAAGGGAGGTCAGAGTAGGGCGGAGGGAGCGGTCAGGCTGCTGGACAGGGGCAGAGAAGGAATAATAATTGTGGCATTTGTTAAACACTCACTGTGTGCCAAGCACTCTTCTAAGCACTGGGGGAGATTAAAGGTAATCAAGATGGACACAGTCCTGGTCCCCCATGGGGTTCACGGTTTGATCCCCACTTTTCAGATGAGGTCACTGTGATGCAGTGAAGTGGCTTGTCCAAGGTCACACAGCAGACAAGTGGCACGACCTCTGACTCCCAAGCCCGTGTTCTTTCCACTAGACCATGCTGCTTGCTTTGAGGGGTGGTAGGGTGTGTGTGTCTGTAAAAATGACCATAATATGGTATTTCTTAAGCACTTACTATGTGCCAGGCACTGTTCTTAGCACTGGGGTAGATGCCAGGTCATCAGGTTGTCCCACGTGGGGCTCACAGCCTTAATCCCCATTTTACAGATGAGGTCACTGAGGCCCAGAGAAGTTATGCGGCTTGCCCAAGGTCACACAGCGACAAATGGAGGAGGTGGGATTAGAACCCATGACCTCCGACTCCCAGGCCCGGGCTCTTGCCACTAAGCTACGCTGCTTCTCTATGTGTGTATGTGTGTGCGTGCGTGTGTGCTCGCACTGTGATTGTGTGATTGTGTGATTGTGTGTATGCGTGTGTGGTGGGTAGGGACACACGTGGCACTGCCCACGGGCCCTTGTCCCGTCCAGCAAACACCTCCTCGGCCATAGACCCCAAATCTGCTTAAGAGGGGGACCCGGGCCGGCCCTCCCCGTGGGGCCGGCCGGAGCAGGATGAAAATAATAATACGCATAATAATAATAATTGTAATATTTGTTAAATGCTTACTTTGTGCCAGGCACTGTACTAAGCGCCGGGGTGGCTACAAGCAAATCGGGCTGGACCCAATCTCTGTCCCACATGGGGGCTCACCGTCTCAATCCCCATTTTCCAGATGAGGGACCTGAGGCCCAGAGAAGTGAAGTGCCTGACCCAAGGTCACACAGCAGACAAAAGGCAGAGCGGGGATTCGAACCCACCACCGTCTCAGATGGTGTCCTACGAGGCGCTCATTCACCCACTCAGGACCCCCCGAGACTGTGAGCTCGTTGCGGGCTGGGATTGTCACTCTTTACTGCTGTATGGTACTTTCCCAAGCACTTAGTACAGTGTTCTGCACACAGTAAATTACCTTATTTATTTTGTTAATGAGATGTACATCACCTTGATTCCATTTATTGCTTTGTTTTAATGAGAGGTACATGCCCTTAATTCTATTTATTGCCACTGTTTTTGTCTGTCTGTCTCCCCCGATTAGACTGTGAGTCCATCATTGGGCAGGGACTGTCTTGATCTGTTACTGATTTGTACATTCCAAGCGGTTAGTACAGTGCTCTGCACAGAGTAAGTGCTCAATAAATACTATTCAATGGAGAAGCGGTGTGGCTTAATGGAAGGAGCCCGGGCTCGGGAGTCAGAGGCCGTGGGTTCTAATCCCGCCTCCGCCACTCGTCAGCTGTGTGACTTTGGGCAAGCCACTTCACTTCTCTGGGCCTCAGTGACCTCAGCTGTAAAATGGGGATGAAGACTGTGCGCCCCACGAGGGACAACCTGATGTCCTTGTATCTTCCCCAGCGTTTAGACCAGTGCTTGGCACATAGTCAGCGCTTAACAAATGCCACCGTCATTTATTTCTTTATTATTAAGTGGAAAGAGCCGGGGCTTGGGAGTCAGAGGACGTGGGTTCGAATCCCGGCTCTGCCACTTGTCAGCTGCGTGACTGTGGGCAAGTCACTTCTCTGGGCCTCAGTGACCTCATCTGCAAAACGGGGATGAAGACGGTGAGCCTCCCATGGGCCAACCTGATGACCCTGTATCTCCCCCAGCGCTTACAACAGTGCTCTGCACCTAGTAAGGGCTTAACAAATACCAACGTTATTATTACGAATAGATGAATGAATGACTTGGGATTTCCCCACCCACCCGAGCACAAGGTTTTCCGTGGGAGTTGGCGCCCGGCCCTCTTGGCAGGTTGCAGGGAACAGGGGGAAAAAGCCGGCTTCGAGGGGCTCCCTTCCCCCACCCCAACTCCGTGCCCCTCACCCCCCTTCCCTCTCCCCCCCACCAGGCCTTTGGTGGCGAGACTCAACTCCCCGGGAGTTGCCCCTTTAAACATTATCAGATCTGTTCTTCATTGCGAGTAACAACCGGTCAACAATGAACGCGCCTCTTAGATGGAGGAATGTTTAGCTTAAGCTACCAATGACCGAAGGCCTTTAACTTTCTCCAGCCAGTCACAGTCCGCATTGTTGTCGCCTGTTGATGTGTCTGTTCTCATTCTTTCTTGACAAGCAACATCCCCCCCCCTCCCCTCCACCCTCCAGCCGTCCACAACCTCACAGAAAAGCGAGACTCAATGGAAACAGCTGTATAGGTTCAATGGGGAAATGATGCCTCTTGTGCAAAAGGAGGGAAAGGGGGATGGAGGGAAAAGAGAATCAGGGAAGGGGGGGGAGGAGGGAGAAGAAAGGGGGCGAGAGGGGCTCTCTAGAAGGGCAGTGGCTCTCAAAGAGTTTGGTCTCAAGTCTGTTTCTTTTGGACCACGTTTGGAAGCAGGTTGAAACGGGTCCAAACCGAAGGTTCGAGCCCGGATTCGAAATAGAAAACTGCCTAAAAGCTTCCGAGCAGTCGAGAGTTGATTTCAGCCATTCGCCTTTTAAATCCAATAACTCGTCGGACGAGTGAGGGACGTTACCTCTCGGGTACGTGAGAGGGATGAATGGGTACATATCTGTACGTGTTTGAATTCGGGGTGGGGGTGGGGGTTGTTTTTCTCAGAAGCTCTGCGGACAGAGAATAAGAGATTCGAATTATTTCCTTAAGGAACCTCCAGATGGAAAATCGAGTATGAATGGGAAATAACAGTTCACTCTAAAATATTAGCCTCATATGGAAACAAAATTTGCAACACCACACTATAAGGTTAAAAAGAAAATCGTATAATAAAGGAAATACAAAGGCTTTGGCATGGTTTTTACAATCAACAATGGTTAATTTTGATATGTAGTTGTGAACAACTTCAAAACACTTAAGTTTAAAACTCTTGCAAGCACTTTTAATTGATTAGGAATGAATTCTAGATGCACAAAAATGATTGGACTGTGAACAGTAGTACAACTCTATCTAAGAACAATTAACTTTTGCTGACCAAAAAGAAACGTATGATGCATGAAAATGTGTATAAAACATCTATAGAGTATTCTTGTCAAATATAAATGAAATTAACTTTATTATAGAAATCATTCTGGGAGATTTCTAGGGAAGACAAATACTTACATTTTGACATAAAACAAATTGGATTATATCGAAGACACAATCTACCTTTTATCTATCAACTTTTTTCTTCCTTGAAGTTATCTCTTACCCCCTTTTTTTTTTTTTTGCACATAAACTTCATCTGTTAACAACCTTTGGAAATACCAACGGATATTTTTTTTCTTACATAAATCTAGTGCGTGTTGTCCCAGGTATAATTATATGCAATGGAATGATACAACCTCGGAACGCCAGTCCATAGCCTATGAACAGATTGGTAGAAGGATTCGATATATCTTGATAAAACTCTTCAATTCGTGGCAAAGCCGGTTGATCATGGCTTCCTTTTTTTAAAACAACTTCATGACCAACACAGATCAAACATCCATTCAGTCTACGTTGTTCTTTTTTGATTATAACATACAAATGCCCATTTACAAATAATACACCAAAATGAATAAAAGTTTGGATACCAAAATGAAGATTTGTTCCAACTGATATAACGCCTTCTGTCGACAAAGGTCCGTGTTTAAAGTCTTTTTCCAAGTGTTACAGTAGAGGGCCCAGTTGCAGGACAGAAGTACTTTTAAACTGCTCTCCTTTCTTTAGAAAATACTGCTGAACATCCAACTGTGGTCCACACAGTCACTGACCAAGTTAGCACACGTTTTTACTGTAACCTTGGCCAGTACTGAGACATATCAGGTTCGCTGCCGGGAACTTGAACTGGGACTGACACCCCAGGTGAAATGAGGCCTGAAAAAATCGAGAGAAGAAATACTCAGGGAGTTGTTTGCAGAAATGAATTTTTACCACGCACTGGGGAATTGTTTGTTGTTCCCCTCTTTAAAACAGTGATTCTCTTCTGTCTGGCGTTTGTCTAGATCTATGGCTGTTTTGGAAAAAAAGAAAAAAACCAAAACTCTGCATGGAGCAAGAGTCATGAAACAATGAGCATTTTAAAGAGCTGCTGGGAACCGTATATGGTGCAGCTCCATAGAGCGCCCGAGCAGAGGCCAAAAAGCCCCCATTGGTTTTACCTTGGGGACTTGGGTAATAGGACCATCATTAGGGAGCTAATGAAGTATCTCTTGATCCAAGGGAAAGTGAAAGTATCAGTGAAGGTAACCTCTGGGTAACTCTATTCAATTGACATTCGCAGAGCACCTACACCTCACCCAGGGACGCAAGGCAGAAGGCAAGACATGGTTACCCTAGAACAGGGCAGACGGCAAACAGCAGATGGTTCGTTAGATCCAAGGTTGGGTCCCGAAAGAACCTAGTTATCCTTGCCCAGGAGGTCTTCCTAGGCGGGGCCGGCCTTGGAATGGTGGAAGGGAGGGAGTTGGATGCAGATGGAGAAAGACTGAGTCCCCCTCCATGATTTCTTCCAACCCTGGGGGGCAACGGCCAGCTTTTTTACCTGTGGAAGTCGTGCCAGAGGTGCCCATTGGCTGGCTGTTCATGTGAGTCTGCATGTGCGGGGGCGTGTATGTCTCATAACTCCTCCCGTTCACCGACGGAGTTGTAGGCAGCATGCAGGAATAGGAGGAGGTCTGGCTAGGGACAGGGGGCTGTAGGGGAGAAAGGAATTTGAGCTTACCAAGAAACACGTTACCCAGATGTGTCCATTCAAACCCTAATTATTTACTTCCCGATTTTTTTTTTCTCATCCGCTTCCTCCTGGGAGTTCTTCTGTGTCACCCTGACTTGCTACCTTCCTTCATCACCCTCTTCCAGCCCCACAGCACTTTTTACATATCTGCAATGTATTTATTTATTCATTCATTCAATCGTATTTATTGAGCGCTTACTGTGTGAGAGCACTGTACTAAGCTCTTGGAAAGTACAATTCGGGAACGGTTAGAGGCAATCCCTACCCAACAATGGGCTCACCGTCTAGAAGGGGGAGAGAGACAACAAAACAAAACAAGTAGAGTAGACATACTTATGTTTATGTCTGTCTCCCACTTCTGTAAGCTCGCTGTAGGCAGGGAATGCGTCTGTTTATTGTACTGTACTCACCCAAGCCCCGAGTACAGTGGTCTGCACACAGTAAGTGCTCAATAAATATGACTGAATGAATGAAAGTCCATCACTAGTAGAGGTGGGTTTAGGAAGAGGCAGTCGCAATAAGCCCGCCTAGTCACAGAGCCTAACTACAGATGTGATTGTCGTATTGTTCTCATACATTCTCTCCTTCCTCCAACAGATAGGTACTGAAACCTGTCTATGGCTTGAAGGCATCACACAGTGAGTTTGTGGTCATGGGCAGCCTCAGTTCTTAAGATCATATAAAATCAATTCTCCCTTCATTTGAGGAACTGGTATTCTCAGTCTGTGGAGCTGGTGTAGGCAAAGGTTTCAAGTAATGTGGCTTAGTAGAAAGAGCAAGGGCTTGGGGGTCAGAGGTCGTGGGTTCTAATCCCAGCTCCGCCACTTGTCAGCTGTGTGACTTTGGGCAAGTCACTTAACTTCTCTGGGCCTCAGTTACCTTATCTCTAAAATGGGGATTAAGACTATGAGCCCCACGTGGGACAAACTGATTACCTTGTATCTAGCCCAGAGCTTAGAACAGTGCTTGGCATGTAGTAAGTGCTTAACAAATACCATCATTATTAGTATTACTATTCTTAAATACTCATAAATAATTAGTTATGCTCCTTTTTCTCAAGTACCTGAAGGTACATGCCCTTCAATAAAGGGGGCAAGCAAGTTCACAATTCCTATAGGGTTGGGTCAGTATATTTGGAAATGGATGAGGACGTTCATGAAGTACAGAGGATTTCGGCCTAAAATGATGTTTATCAATGTCATTTGGTATTTGTTTACATATTTGTATTTGTATTTTTAGTTGTGGAGTAGTTTTCAAGTCGGGAAAGCCTAGATTGCCTGCATATTCCCTTGGACTTTAAAAATCCAAAAATGATTGCTTTCGGCATTTTGGTGACATTAATGCTGGCCAAGTTTTATCTTAAATATTTTCTTCTAAATTATTAAGATTGTACTAGATGCTTATTGTCCTCTGTGCATCCATGAATGCATCAATTTTGAGGGTGGCCCCTACCAAACACTCAAACTGAATGCATCATTAAGCATTCAGAATTTGACCTAGTGGAAAAAGCACAGGACTGGGTGTCAGGAGACCTGGGTTCCAACCCCAGCTCTACCGCTTGCCTGTTGTGTGACCTTGGCCAAGTCACTTAACTTCTCTGTACCCCGTTTTCTCATCTGAAAAAATGGCGATTCGACACTTGTGCTCCTTTCACCTTAGACTGTGAGCCGCTTGTGGGACAGGAACTGTGTCTGATTTGACAGTATTATTCCTACCCCAGCACTTAGAACATATAGAGCTCTTAACAAATACCAGGATTTTTAATAGATGAAGAAAATGAGTGTCAAGCACAAAGAAGAGGAGGCTTAAGGGCCTTTCAACAATAACAGTTTTAATGTTTTCCAAAGTAGTAATCTTAGCTTCAGGAAATCTTACTGCAGGGAAATACTTTGGCAGTAACACTGTCCAGTGGTATAACGACATAATGTCCAGTGCTCCTCGGGACCCTGGTATCTGGGTGCAATAGCAACATTAATCTGAACAACTCCCCTCACGGAATAAGCCCATGAGCTTTGCTTGATCGGTTCAGGAATCCATTGTAGACTATGGAATATACACACACACTGCCAGCCACGAGTAACCTGAACAATCCTAGGTCTCATTAACAGCAGGAGCCACTGCTCTCAAAAAAAACCCCAAAAAACAAAATAAACAACCCACTGCCTGTCCAACCTCATATCATCCTGCTCCTTCACTGTTCCACACTAGAGTCCCAGGAAGTATCCATAGGAATAAGGGCTACAGAAGGATGCAAGAAGGAAAAGTTCTTCCTGCTCCGGATGTTGAAATAAACGTGCCGAAAGAAACCAGGAACCAGAGTCCCGACTAATCTGAGTCCTTGCGACACTATAGGTGCCGTTTCAGATCACATGGGGTCAACTAGTGCGGCCTAATCCCAGTATCACATGGGCATCGACACTTTGGTAACAGTCTACGAGTTGCATCCTCATTCTAGAAAAGGCCTCGGGATCTTTTGCCATGTTTTCATTTCATCATGATTGCTCTATTCCTTCTGTCTGGAGATGATAGGTTAGCAAGCGACCAATACAGCGACCAGCGTGCTTTAGAACAGTGTAGGAAATCTTTGCACCCTCCACTGTCTCCTCCAATTCCTCTTGCCCAGTTCAGTGACAACTCTTCGAAACTCTCCCAGATTCATCTCCTGAAAACACTCTCCTAAAATTCACTGTCAAGTCACCACCCCAGCTTTTTCGGGGGGCGATTCCAGCAACGTCCCCAAATTCCCTGTCCCCTCCTCCTCCCCCACCCTACCCCCGCCTCCCCACCATCTCCATGATGGCCCATCTCCATTTCCCCTCTCCCCCGGCCCCCGAAGCCTTTGATCATCCATCAGGCCCTCGTTATTCCACTCACTTGCATAGGCAGGTTGTTAGCCATCGTGAAGCTAGGCATGGGAGGCAGGGCACTGTAGGTGTTTGTTAGGGCTGTGTCCGTCCTGCCTAGCATTGAACCAGATGTGAAGGAGGACACTGCGGGGTGGGGGGAAAAGACGGTCCAATTAATTTAATCTTCAACTCAGAGGCTCCTAATTTCAGAACGATTATCCCTCGGGCCCAAGGGTCAGGTCAGTTACCGGGAGTGGTCGGCTGGGGGATGGGCTGGTAGACGCTTGTGCTGAAGCTACTGCTGATGGGGATGTGACTGGGAGTGGTGCTCGCCTGCCTCCTCTGGTTTCTCAGCTTCTCTTCCCGTCTCCACTTGGCCCTCCTATTGGAAAACCATACCTGGGGGTCAGAAACACAGGGTTACCACAGTGCTCTAAAGGAAAGCCCGGGGGGAAGAAGACCTTCCCTCCCCCACCCCCAGTTCCTTTCCCCCAAGCCTCCACGTTGACAAATGCCCCAGTGTCTGGGCCTGGGTGGGTCGTGAAAACGCTCTCCTCCACACCGCCAAGCAGGATCGGGCACATGTGTGGGGAACTCGGGTTTGGTGGTTATTTCCATGAAAGCGAATCAAAATGCACATCTGGTCCTTTATCCCTCAAAAGAGAGGATGCACAAATGGCATGTGGAGTTTCACAATTGCTAAGGTACCTGTATTCGGGCTTCAGGTAGGTCTATTTTGGCAGCTAGTCTTTCTCTGGCAAACACATCTGGATAATGGGTCCTCTCAAACTCTGAAAGATTCAAGTGGGGGACGGGGGAGAGGTTTGAGTTTATTAGCCTCCGAGCTCTTGGATCAACCTGGTCTCCAAATCCAAACTGTTCCCTCTCTTCTCCCCCCTGCCCCCATGCCCTCCTCCTTTGGGAATGTTAGAGTCGATGATGCCCGAGAGCTTGGAAATCCTGTCCCACAAAGATGAAGGAGATGAATGAACTTCCATGGAAATGGCTCGTAAACAGTTGAGGGATCAGAACACTCAGGGTCATCACTTCGTCTTTGTGGGAAGTCTGGTTTTCCATCCAAGAGATACTCGGTTTGTTGGGGATAAAGCAAATCTTGAAAGCGGTCCCAGGCCCTGAGCAGGTAGGCCCAGGGCCCAAGGAATATCTAGGTCCAAGGTCTTAGGTTCAGGGAGCCATCCACCTTCTTAAATCACTCTCTGTCTCTCTCTGTCTCTCTCTCTGTCTCTCTCTCTCTCTCTCTCTCTCTTGGCTTCCATCACCTTTCTCCAGGGCCTCGATCTGCTCTTGGGTGAAGGATGTCCTATTTCTTTGCAGCTTTCGTTTCAGTTGAAGCCTCATCTGGGCCTCATCGGAGTCTTCTCCATTGGAGCTGATGGAGTTGGTGTTTTCGCCGCCTCCTTCTTGGGACGGGCAGCCATCTGGAATGATCGGAGCGGGACAGTCAATCCAAACTGGACAATAATAGAGTAGTTCGGCAAAGCGAATTCACAGGTAGTCCCACGGCCACCCCCTCCTCCCCACATGCTCAAGTCGGAGAGCAGAGCAGCGTTTCATCAAGTGGAAATCTGAAAACTTGTCCTTTCAGGCATCTTGAGATCTGTTCTTTTTGGTAACAGATGGGGCATCATCAGTTTCAGTGAAAATAATCTTCCATACTTCAGCTTTCCCCAACTGCCTCCTGCATTTGGGTGCAGTATTTATTTACCTATTGCTATGTTAAAAAAAAAAAAACAGTGGCAGGCAGGATTTCAGATTATCTATAATCAGTAATTCCCATCTAATCAATTAGATGTTGATAGGTTTGGAGAAAATGCTATTAAGAAACCAAACCAAGCTTGTAATCTTTTTTAAAAAATATTTATCTAGTTTTTATTTGAATTCTGCACAGTCAATTTCATTTTAAAGGTTGTGAATTTAGAAGTGCTCGCATTGTTCTGCAGTTTTATTCAACTATTGTATGAGTGTGCATTGCCTTGACACCTATTACTGAGCACAGCTGTAATTATATCATCACCAAGAACAGGCTATAATTGCTGAAAATGGAATTTTATATTTAGATAAAAGGACTGTCCATTCTTTGTAATGTGTTGCACCAGAGAAAAGTAAGATTTCTTTTAAAATTTTAACGTGTAATTTTAAAAGAAATAGTAGAGAGTTCGCTAACTAGCTAAATATGCTCTTCTGCAGCTGAGCCTTGGCATATCATTTAAGTGGCACATTTTTAATTAGGGCATTTCCAGCACTTTTAATGTAATTTCTATCATTAAAGGAGAGAAAGTTTGATTGTTTTCCGGGTGGGCAGGCGGGTAGGGAGGCGGGCAGCGGGGCTGGTCCTTGGACAAACGGGATTTTTCCTCGGGGGTCCGGGAGCGATGGACCCTCTGTGGGAGAGTTCCCCCACTGGATCCAGGCTCCCTCTCGGTAGTGGTCGGGGGGTCCGGGGCGGGACCGGTTGGGAAGTGGGACCGGACCCGCAGGGATTGGGAAATAGACCGGGCAAGGATGGGAGGAGGGGGGGACGGGTCGGAAACAGACACTCCTTACACCGTCTTTAAAGCCCTCAATCCCCTTGCCCCCTGCTGCCTCACCTCACTACCCTCCTACTCCACCCCAGCCCGCACACTTCTCCCCTCTAATGCCAACCTTCTCCATGTACCTCGGTACCACCTCTGTCACCACTGACCACTCGCCCACTTCCTTTCTCTAACCTGAACGCCCTACCTCTTCATATCCGACAATGACTCTCCCCGGCTTCAAAGCCTTATCGAAGGCCCACCTCCTCCAAGAGGCCTTCCCTGACTATGCCCTCTTTTCCTCTTCTCCCTCTCCCTTCTGCATCGCCCCCATTTGCTCCCTTTATTCACCGCCCACCTCCTCCCCACAGCACTTAGGCCCATATCCGTAATGCATTTATTCACATTAATGTCCGTCTCCCCCTCTAGACTGTGAGCTCACTGTGGGCAGGGAACGTGTCTGCCAACTCTGTTGTATTGTACTCTCCCAAGCGGTTAGGACAGTGATCCGCACACCTATTTAGTGCTTGATAAATACGATTGATTGATTGGGGGTGGGTTTTTTGGAGGGGGGGAGCGGATTGCTGGGATAAGGGCCGGTCCGGACGGGGGTGGGCAGATTGGGGGTGGGCATAGCCTGGCTGGGAGAGGCCTGGCGGTGGGGAGCAGAGCCCTTCGAGGCCCATGCGGGCCCGGTGGCCCATGGCGGGGGGCGAGCAGGAGGGCAGCGGCTCACAATGCCCGAGAGGGAGAGTGGGCAGTGCAGTGGGCAGCGTTGGTGGACACAATCGCCGGGAGGGGTGGGGGGCGGAGGGGCAGAAAGGCTTCTCCGGGGAGGGCCGCGGGCTGCATTGTGAATGAACCCAGGAGCGAGGGCCTGCCTGCCCGGCTCAGGGAGGTCACCTCCCCGCCCCGCGGTCATTAATCACTGTCCGGCCCGGGAGGGAGAAAGGGAGAGGGACAGGCGGGGCCCTCTACCTTCCCTGGACCCCTCACACACACACACACACACACACACACACACACAAACAACACATATACACATACACACAACAGAGTCTCTCTCCCTCTCCACGCCTCGAACCAGTCCCGACAGAGAAGCCGCGTGGCCCAAGTGGAAAGAGACCAGGCTTGGGAGTCAGAGGTCGTGGGTTCTGATCCCGCCCCCGCCGCCGATCAGCTGTGTGACTCTGGGCAAGTCACTTCGCTTCTCTGTGCCTCAGTCACCTCGGTGGGGATTAAGGCTGTGAGCCCCACGTGGGACATGCTGGTGACCTGGTAGCTACCTACCCCAGCGCTTAGAACACTGCTTGGCACACAGTAAGCGCTTAACAAATGCCATCATCATTGTTATTATCGCTATCCGCCTCCGGGCCTGCGGTCTAGAAACCTAAGACCCATGAACCCATCAGAGGAAGATGCCCCGGTGGGACGTGTGTGTGGGAATGCATGTGTGTGTGTGTGTGTGAGGGGTCAGAGGTAGCCCGCTGTTCGTGACCTCTAAAGCGCTCAGGGATACCCTTACTGCGCGGACCCGGGCACCCCTCCATCCCCCTCTCCAGCAGCCTAAGAAACGATTTGCAGGCGGCCTGGAGCCGGTGGCTACGACGGACCCGTGTCCTCTCCTTCCTTCGCGGCCCCTTGCGGCCCGGTCTTGGCTCCTTTTCCCCTCTCGTTCCCTTGGACTCCCGCACCTCCCGCTCCCACCCCGACCGCGCTGCAGGCGGGGCTCCGTTCCGGACCAGAAACCTCTCTTTCCTCCACCGCCGGCCCGCCTGGTCCCTCCACCATCTCCCCCTCTGCCCCCTCGGGTCTTTCAGATCTCTATCTCTGGGCTCTTCCTCTGGCCGGGCCAGTATTTCTCTGGATTTTCTCCGCGAGTTGGTCTACGGGCCTCCGTCTCTAGGTACCGCTTGTCTCTGAGCGCCTCTGTTTCTCCTGCCCTCTTCCCCTAGTTTTCTCTCCCTCGCCTACTACTACGTACCCTTTCCCTATCATCTTCCTCCCCCATTACTTTCTCTACTTCCTTTCATCCTCCTCTTACCCTCTTTACTATCCTCCTCTCCCCCTACACTCTCTACCATCCTCCCGCTTTCCCCTCTATCATCCGTCTTAATCCTCCATCCTCACCCCTTACTCTTTCTCTACCAACCTCCCTTCGTTCTACCATCCTTCGCCCCTCATCTTACTCTTTTTCTACCACCCTTCTCCCTTATTTTTTCTTTACCATCCTTCCCCCCTCCTCTTACTCTTTCTCTACCATATCCCCTATCCTTTTACTTTTTCCCCTTACCAGCTTTTTCCTCTCCCTTTATTCCCTCTACCACCTCTCCCCTCCCCTAACTTTCTCTACCATTTCCCCCTCTCCCCTTTATTTATCTACCATCTTTGGCCTCTCCCCTTACTTCTCTACCATCTTTCTCCTCTCCCCTTACTTTTCTATCATCTTTCTCCCCTCCCCTTACTCTTTCTCTACCATCTTTCCCCTCTCCCTGTATTCACTTGACCATTTTTTCCTCTTCCCCTTTCCTCTTCCTCGACCGTCTTTTCCTCCCTCTTCTTACTCTCTCTAACCTCTTTTCCCTCACCCTTTATTCACTTTACCATTTTTTCCTTCTCCTCTTACTGTTTCTCTACCCTCTCCCGTTACTCTTTCTCTATCATCCTTCCTCCCTCTCCTCACACTCCCTCTCTACCATTTCAGAGCAAAAACCTTGAGCTGGGCATCGGGGCCCAGGTCAAGCAGCTAACTAAAAGTGGGCAGATCGGGTAGGGGAGAAAACGAATCTTCCTCTCCGCCGCCCGGCCACGAACGGGGAAACCTCCCTGCGCCCAGAGGGGCTGTTTATTTCTAGAAAGTAGCAATCGGTTGCTTGCAACTGCGGGAGAATTAAGTCTTTAGGCGCTTCCCTTAAAAAACGGTGGGTTTGCGTTACACTTTTAACGCTATTTATGGAAATCGAGCTGGAAGTTGGATCTCGAATTCCAAATATGATAAACATAAGTGACAGACAATTAAGATATCTTCTTTAAAAGGCTCCTTCAGAGCCCCGCCAAGAAGCTGCCTGAATAGGGACCCCCCCCTCCACCCCCGCCCCCCCAGCCCTAATCCTTCAGAGCCAGTGAACGCCCCATTATCCCAGAACCAGCCAGACCATCTGACGCTGGGGATAGGATTTGTTTCCTGGAAGAAAAAAAAAAAGACGCTGGGAAATAAAATCATTCCTTAGTGTCTTAGTGTCTTAATCAGTGAGGCGGAAAACAAGCAAAAAAAGATAGCAAACCAATTGCGGCACCTTTCAGCTATAGAGCGCGGATCAAAACATTGTAGCATCTGTTGAAAGGGAAAGTGTCTAAATCCTATAGAGAGCTTTGGTATTATAAGGTGGGGGGTGGAGGGGGGGGGGGGGGGGGGGAGAGCAGATAAGAAAAAGTGCCTCGGTGATCCCTAAAACCACTAAATCACAGGAGAATTTCTGCCGGGGAGAGTTGTCTCTTTTTGTTCTGCCAGCCCGTGTCGTCATTATTTTATTCACTGCTGCATGGCGTTTATCAGATGGAAACCATATTTGTCCCCCTCTGAGACCTAACCTCGCCTTATGCTTTTTGGAGTAATGGACTCTTAAAACCCAGTAACGTATTCCTGCAACGGGGCGGCGGGCAGGGGCGAACCCATTAGCGCTGGCGTGAATATTCCCGGGAAATTCCCACCCTTTGCCCCGTCCCCTGGGGACGCGGACCGGGCCGGACCGAGCCAGGTTGGACCGGGCTATAACGGGCTGGGCCGGGCCAGGTTGGAGTCGGGCTCTTCTGAGCCGAGCCGGCCTGCGGCTGGATCGGATTGGACTGGGCGTAGTTGGACTGAGCTGGACCGAAGAAAGCTAGGCTGGTCTGAACTCGCCATCTGCACTGCCCGGCCAATGTGGCGACCATGTCTTCACTCCGTGGGGCAAGGACAGAGGGCCTGGCCAAAGTGGAATCCGCTCCACTGACTGACCGCCATCCCCTTTACTGTCTGGCCCTTTCCCCCAACCAGGCCCCCAGCGTGAAGGCCCCGGGAAGCAGAGGGGCCAGCCGCCCTGACCAGCCCTCTCCAGTCCGGGATTGCTCTCCCCCCGCCGGAGGAAGGACCTCCCAGGCCTCTCTCTCTGCCCTGAATTCCTCCTCGGAGACCATACAGGGAATCTCCCCCTCGCCCTCTCCTCCTCCTCCTCCTTCTCCTCCTCCATCATTCCCCCCCTCCACGCGCTGTCTGCCAGCGGGGTGAAAGGATGGAGGAGGAAAGAGCCGGGAATCGAGAAGAGGAGCTGTGGCTCGGACAGGTCCGCAGTCCTTCAGGCAAAGACCTCTTGGGGCCCCTTCTGAGGGAAGGGGATTGGGGCGGACCCGCGGGATGGGAAAGGGGAAAGGAGGAAAAGGGAGAAGGCGAGGGAGAGGAGGAGGAAAAGGAGAAAGCGAGGTGATGAAGAGGAAGAGGAGGAAAGGGAGAGATTGAAGGAGATGAAGAAGAGGAGGAAAGGGAGAAAGGGAGAGCAATGAAGGGGAAGCACGGGAGGAAGAGGAGGAAAGGAAGTAAGCAAAGGAGATGAAGAGGAAGAGGAGGAAAGGAAGAAAGCGAAGGGGATGAAGAGGAAAAAGAGGAAAGAGAGAAAGTCAGGGAGATTAAGAAGAGGGGGAAAAGGAGAAAATGAAGGAGATGAAGAAGAGGAAAGTGAAGGGGATGAAGAGGAAGAGGAGGAGGAAGAGGAAAGAGAGGAAGTCAGGGAGATGAAGAAAAGGAGAAAGTGGAGGAGATGGAGAGGAGGAAAAAAAGAAAGTGAGGAAGATGAAGAGGAAGAGGAGGAAAGGGAGAGAGGGAGAGAGATGAAGGGGAAGAAGAGGAGGAGGTGGAAAAAAAGAAAGCGAAGAAGATGCAGAGGAAAAGGAAGAAGAGAAAGCGAGGGAGATGAAAAGGGATGGGGGTAGAGGGGGGAGGAAGAGACACACGGAGAGAGGAAGGAGTGGGGAAAGGGGAGAGTGTGTGGCCCCAGAAATAGAGATGACCAAGCTGATGTAGTTCGTACCTCTCTTCTCCCCGTTCCCCTCCCCTTCCCAGAGGTTGTGGCCCGGAGCAGAGCCCCGCGGGTTCGAGGCCTGTAACCGCTGGCGGAGAGGGGAAGGAGAGGGGGAGAGGGGCCGGCCGGGGCCCAGTGGCCAGGGGCCAGGGGCCAGGGGCCAGGGGCGGGGAGCTGGGCCAGAGCCCGGGACCAGGAGGAGCCCTGGACGGTCATTAAGGCCTTCCACTGCGCAAACAGCAGAGATGGGAGACAAAACCCGAAAGCTTTTCTCCCTATCTTTCTAGTGTCCTTCCTATATTGTTTTCTGCTCTTAAAACTGACATGTCTAATTGGCAAGCGGTGCCGTATCGTGTCCAGAGGTCTCCTGTGGAACATTTCTACAGCTGTCTCCTTCAACTAGACGCTTATTCATGTCGCCTTAATGAGAAACAAAACGTTCTCTAATGAGCAATTACATAGCGACAGGATTGTTCCCATAACAAATTCTTGCGAGTGACAGAAGCATCCTTTGTACCAGATATTCCGCATACTGTTACTGATTTTCTCTTTCCCTCTCCCCTTTCCTCAGGGAGGGTCGGCCCAAGCGAGTCCGTAGGACCAGCCGGCGGCGGGCGAGTGGGCGACTAGAGAAGGGACAGTGGCGAGGCGGGGTGGCGGCCGTCTGGAAGGCCTCTTTCTCCGGGTTGGGGAGACGGCTAGGCCTGAGCGGGGGTCTTCCCCCCACCCAGACCATCCCCGACCCCTGCCCCAGGCACGGCCCCTGCCCCGGCTCCTGCCACGATCCCAGCCCGCTTCTGCTGCATATTATGCCCTCGTCTCTCCGACCCCTAATAGTAATAATAATGAGGATGATGCTGTTATTTGTTAAGCGCTTACTATGTGCCAAGCACCGTTCTAAGCGCTGGGGTAGAGACAAGCTCATCAGGTTGCCCCACGTGGGGCTCACAGTTCTTAATCCCCATTTTACAGATGAGGTCACTGAGGCACAGGGAAGTGAAGCGACTTGCCCAAGGTCACCCAGCAGACAAGGGGCGGAGACGGGATTAGAACCCAGGTCCTCTGACTCTCAAGCCCCTGCTCTTGCCACTAGGCTATGCGGCTTCTCTTGACTGACCTGCCCCGGCCCCCGCAAGGAGAAGGACCCGAGTATCTGCCCTCCCCAGCCTCGGACCCCCCACCCCCACCCTCCACGCCTCTGCCCTGGCCTCCCTCACTTCCCACCCCCTTCCCCATCTGATGCCTCCCTCATTTCTAGAAGTCCCAGGCCCCGCCTTGCTCCTTGCCCAGCCTCTCTCCCAGCTCCTCGTCCTACCCAGGCCCTGAATTCTTCCCCCTCTCCCAAACGAGGGTACGGCCCGGGTCCGGGTCCGGGGCGGGAGCAACGAGGACTGATGAAAAATGCAACAAAAATCGACAGCACATCCCCATCCCGGAGTCCGCGCCCTCATCCCCCTCTGCATTTTTCCATAGGCTCGCTCCTCACAGTCACATAATTTGTCAATGACTGGAAAAAGCAAAATGATACAATTATGTTTACCTCACAGTCTGTCAGTATGTTAACTTGTCACACTCCTACGGCAAGGGGGCTCTCTGTGCATTTTAATGGAAAATTTAAATGGAGCAACCACGCCGTTGGCTCCTAAAACACAAACACACGCGTGCACACATATACACGCGCGCCCAAACACACACACACACACAGAGAACCTGGCCAGAGGATTTATTATCCACACACTTCACCTCTCTTTCACACACACACACACACACACACACAGCCTGGCAGGAGATTCCAACACCTACACACAGACTTCCACAAACAACACCCCGAATCGCGGCTCACACACGCACACACACACATAATTACACGTGTGCCTCCTACACACGCATATGCCAATTCACTCAACCCCAGTGCTACGGATCCACCCCGACACAACACGCCAAAGACGCACACACAGATGCGCGCCGGGTCAGGACATTGCAACGTGCCCGCAGCATCCCCGCCGCTCGCCACTCATCCTATCTCCGCAGAGAAGCCCCTCCCCATCTTATCCCGGCCAAATCCAGTGTTTTCCCGGGATCTCTGCCTCGGTTCCTGCTCTGGGGCGTATGATGGGCATCCTCTAACCGGCCCCAGATCCGAGCTCAGGATGAGGCGTGAAGGGGGGAATGGGGAGGAGGGAAAAAAGGGGTGGGGGTGGGGTCTTACCTTGGGTAGGTTGTCCTGGCACAGAAGCCCCCGGGTACCACCCGGGTCGCGTGCCCCAGCTTCCTGTCTGTCCGTTCAGCATCCTTAGTTTATCATACATGCCATCGGCACCCATCTGTTGCTTTTCGCTAGCCAGGTTGCGAAGGACTCTGTTTATTGATGACACCTGCAAGTCAGAGCAAAATCAAACCAAATGGTAGCGTCTTAGATGGCACCGCCGCCCTCCCCTTCCCCCCCTCAGTTTCCTGATTAACCGCCCGGAGCCCCCAGGGTACCCCTCCCCGGTTATTCCTCCGCCTCCCTGCTTTCCCCTTCCCTCCTACCCCCTCCAGCTCGGGACAGTGCCGGAATGAATGACCCGGTCATCCCTGGAAACAGGGCACTGCGTCCCTGGAGATGCGGAAATCGCCCAGCCGGGGAGAGACGAGGAGTGGCCGAGGCTAATATGAATCGACCTCATCGGGCAATTAGAGCCCTTTGCCCTGGGTCGAGTTTCGCCGCCGGAAAATACCCATCGAGTTCCGCGTCTCTTTTCTTTTCCTGGTCGTTTATTTTATCTTTAATTTTTTGCCAGGGAAGATGAGCTGAAGGTTTTTGTTTTGTTTTGTCTTTTAATCTAGCATGGGCACCGCTGGCAGGACAGGGGTTCAACCCTGGTTTATTTTGCCTATATATACATATGTATATATATATATACGTTTGATGGGGACTTGCTGGCCGCCCCTGCCAGTTGCACGCCTCATGCAAATAATGGGAATTTCCCACAGTCAACCGCGTTTCCCGATCAGACAAAGGGGCCGAAGCCCCTGCTCATAATTCCCCAGGTATACGAAGAGGGAAAAGGAGAGGGGGAGAAGGGGCAGACAGACCGACAGACAGACGGATGGAGGACAGAGAAGGGGAAGGAGATGAGGGCAGACAGAAAGTGTGGTCAGGAATTTTTCCGTGAACTTACACTTGGTATGTTATCGTTGGTACAGACACCCTCTGACAGTAATCTGTCTCGGATTTCCCAAGCAAAGATGGATGGACACTCTCGCTTATACTGTGCTATTTTGCTTACAACTTCTGGAGTCGCTACTCTCGGTTTACTACCTCCGATTGCCCTGGGTCTGATGGAGCCAGTCTCGTAATACCTGCCCAAAATTTTACTCACACATCCATTCGACACCTGCATCGGGGAAGCGGACAGAAAATCACATTATTAATAATTTCAAGACAAAAATAAAATTGTTTAAGTATGCATTAAACAATGACAAGCTTACGTTTTGATTGTCCAGCACTTGGACTTTTGCATCTGCATGGGTCTATAACACAAAAATATACCTTCAATGGTATGAGAACTTACTTTGAGAGAGGTTTTTTTTTTCTTAAAATTACATTTGTGGCTCCTACACACTACAAATGTGATGATACTTTCAAACATTTGGAGCAAAAAAAAAACCTAATTAAAAAGTCTGGTTTTTTTTAAAGCGACCCCGTTGCAGCCCGAAGCTGTGCTAGAGCGAGCGAGGGCTTTCTTTTATTTTAATTTTGTGCCGACTTCTCCATACCTTTTAAGCTGGGGCGGGTGGGGGCTTTGAAGGGAAAGGGGTGCAGACAATTAAGCTGAAAATATACCGCAGTTCTCTTCCTAAAAATTGTGAGCCACTATGTTCGTGGGACCCAAAAAATACATAAATAAATCAATAAGAACTAAAAAAAAAAAAAGGCGTTTGCCTCTCGTTTTTTTTTTTTCCCAAACAACAAGTAACGTCAAATGCTTCAAAAAGACTCATGAAATCCGAAGTCAATATGAGGGGAAGAGGGGAAACAAATTATGCCGGTTCGTATCATTCCGTTTATTACAGCCTCTCACTGTAATGAGAATGAATGCCTCGTCCACATGAAAGTAAACAAAAGTAAAAAAAAAGGGGGGGATGAGGAAAAAAGATAAAGCAGATGAGTCGTTGAAATGCGGCAGGACCCAGGTTGAGGAGGTGGAGAGGGTGGGGGAGGGAAAGGGGAAGGCGGGAGGGGTGGGGAGGGGTGGGATGGGATGGGGTGGGGTGGGGGGGGGGCGTCCGCAATTAAAGCTTTTGCAGAAAGAGATGAAGAGAGCGCTTTGGGGAGAGTGGGGGGAAGCGAGTGGGGCGGCGCCGCTGGAGCTTCACCTGCAGGATTCGGGAGATGTCGCACGGCCGGGCTCCGCTGTGGGCAAGCTCCACTATCTTCTGGCGAGTGGAATCCGGCAGCGGCCGCCCGTTGACAAACACACCGCCGAGCTGATTTACTCCGCTGTGACCTACATGAAAGAAACAGAGGGAGAGAGAAAAGGAGCGAGAGAGAGAGGAGAAGGAAGGACAGAAGCGAGACGGAGAGCAAGAGGGAAAGAGAGAAAGGGGGGGAAAAAAAGAGACAAGAACAATAGCAACCTCAGCTACCTGCGGATTCGTGACAACCTCAACGATCAGGTTGCAATTATCGATCAAAAAGAACAACAAAATGCATCGCTAATGCGCATCCAATGGCAAAGCCCCAACTCGCTCGGTTCGCGGGGAAACAATCCTATTTAGCAGAGGGCTAAATCGGAGGGGCTTTCAGTCCACGACGGTCAGAGACGGGCAAACGCAGTCACACATACACACCAACACACACACACACACACAAATTTCAAACCCACAAAAGCGCATCCAACGCGATCTATTGTTAGAGCAATTGTTCTCAGCATTCCACTTCCCAATCCCAACTCCGCAAATTCCCTCCACGCCACCCGCGAGGACTGAAGTTATTGGAATTCGGAGAACGATCAGGAAAAGGCGACCCTGGCAGCTGCTCCAGGTTCCCTGCTCCAAACTACGGAACTGACTCGACCAGGATCGAATAATATCCCACCTCCTCCTTCGAAACCGGAGTCGAAAGAGAGAGAAAGAAGGAGGAGGGAAGTGGAAACGCACTTTCTCCGAGCGACATCCTTTCCAAATCCTGGACAGCCAAATCGCGTGGCCACCAGCGGCCGACCTAGGTTTCGGCTACTGCGTCGCAGCAGGGGCGAAGGATCAGATCCCAGCCCTGTCCAGTCGGGGAGGGGGGAGGCTTTTTCCTCCGGCTCCTCGCTCCCCCTGGAAGGTACGTGAACCCAGCTGGAAGGACCCAGAAGCTCCTCTCCTGGACCGGGGCTACGACGGCCATCGGGCTACGAGTCTCCCGAAAGCGAAGGAGAAAACACGAAAACCAAAAACCCGGAAGAAAAATGAAAACAACGACAGAAGGATACCCGTCCCCTCGAACCTCTCTCCCACACCCCCGTAGGCCCTCCAACTTCGCTCACTGATGTTGGAAAAGCGGGGGCCGAACTAGCATTTCTCTACAACCCCCCCACCAACACACACACACACACACACCTCCCCACTAAAACTCGCAGGGCTTCACCAAAGCAACGAGCAGATGCCGGTCGTTTAACTTGCTTAAAATGTCCAACCTGCTGCCCCGACTTCGCAGAAAACCCTTCCCAGAAGGTCGACGCTGCCCCGTCCCTCTCCTCTCCTCTTCTCTCTTCTCCTCTCCTCGGAGCCTGCTGATAAATTGACTCCAGGAGCCCGTGCTCCTTAGCAATAAATAAGCTCCAAATATAGAAGAGGGGGGAAAATATGATGAGCCCCTCTGACATTTGTCTTTAAAATAAAACTAGCTGCACGTCAAGTTTGAGCTTAATTTCTGGAAATGGGCGGAAGTCGCTCCGGATCATGCATGGAAGGCTAATTGAAAAGATCAGTCGGAGCTCTTGTGGCAGACATGTCACTTTGTGACAGTGCTCCGCTCCTGGAAATTGCATCGTCACGACAAATGGTACCATGATAGAACGACCCTTTCCGTCCCTATTTGGCTATCACTCAGAGGAGATGGGCCGGCCCCGGCGCGGCCCGCAGCCCCGGGGCCCGGGACGGTCAGCGCCGAGGGGCGGCCGGGCTCCGCATCACTCGATGCGAAGTGACATCCAGTTTGGGGCGGGGGGGGGGGGGAGGGCGATGCGGCGTCCGGTGGGCCTTGGCTCAGCCCCTGCACTAGTGTTTTCCGAGCACGGCGGTGCGGGGCGGGGGATGCCGCGTCGCAGCTCCCCTCTGCCTTCCCCAGCTCTTTTCCCCTTCCCCTCCCCAGACGGACAGGCCCTTCGCGGGACCGAACCCCCGTTTTCCTCCCTTCATTCATTCGATCGTATTTATTGAGCGCTTACTAGGGGCAGGCCACTGTACTAAGCGCTTGGAATGTGCAATTCGGCAACAGATAGTGACAAGCCCTGCCCGACCACGGGCTCACAGTCTAAACGGGGGAAATAGACAGCAAAGCAAAACAGAACAAAACAAAACAGGCGGTCCAAACGCACACCCTCACACACATACACACGGAGTCGTGTGTCCCCCGAAAGTTATTTCCTCTCCCCTACTATGGGACAGAAAAGGAGGGAGAAGGGAGCCGGGGAGAGAGGCGGGCCGGAAACAATCTCCATTTCTCGTCTTCCCATCACTGGGTCGGGCAAGGGCGGGCGCCCCAATTTGGGGGACCCTCCAGGCCCTGCCCGTTCCTCCATCTCGGGCGCGGAGGGAAGAGAGGAAGGAAAAAGCTGGGAAGTCGGGGCAACGCAGCCCAACCCAGCCCAGCCCAAATTTCTCCGAGAAGGTTAAAGCTTAATCGTTCCTCCCCCAGCCCCGCCCCGAGTCCCCGGAGAAGGCCCCGCGCTCGCCCCGGGCCAGTGATTAGGCCTCTGAGTCCCAGGGTGAAGCGCCTAATAGAAAGACATATGGTGGCAACCTGGCCGAGGGACGTTCCGGGACCGGTCAGTCGCCCGAGGGGTCCAGGGGCCTCGAGGCCGAGGGCAGTCTGGAAGAGCGGGGATCCTTCCCCGGGGGCTCGGCTTCCCCCAGCAACTTTATCCCCGCCGCCGGTCGATGCCGGGGACACCTGAGTCTCTTGACTCCGGCCTTTCGCTTCCCTCTGGGCCTTCCAGGGGGACCGACGGGGACTGGGGCCGCCTGGGACCGCCTGGGGCCGGGGCTGCGGGCCAACGACGCTGCCAAGGCCTTGGGAGAGGCTGTCAGGCCTGGAAGCCGCCCTCGGCCTCGCTAATTCCAAATCCCTTCACCCGGGGCCCGGCCCCGCCACCCCTGGTTCCCCAACCATCTCCCAGGACCCAGGACGCTTCTCCGCGGCCCGGGCCCTACCTGCATTCGGATGGCTGGGGAGAAGGTGGAGATGGAGAGGGAGAAAAGCCCAGGGCCGGAGGCTTGTGGAGAAGGCTGCTCTCCCCCCTCACTCCCCGACCCCTTCCGCCGCTCAAGATAGGGGGAAAATGAGGGTCGCCGTTCCCCCTTTTGTCCCCCAAGCTCAGAGGGGTCCCCCCGGCCTGCCCTCCGCACTCCTGCTGGCTGAGACCACCACCCTACCCACTAGCGGGGGGGGGGGGGTGGTGTCCCCCTACCCCAGTTAGGGTGGGACTGTAGAGCCGTCTTCACTTTCCCTTCCTCCTAGGGTAGGACCACCGCCTCCCTTTTCCTCTCACTGACCCCAGCTGGCTCCAGTCGACTCTGGGAGGTTGGGGAGGAGCTGCCCCGCAAGAGACACATCCAGGGTGGGTGTAAGTTTATGGGGGGGGGGGTCCCCCTCTCTCTGCCCCTAGCCGTCATCCTCACGGCTCAGCCGCTGAAGGGTAGGGGTCACCCTCCGGGCAGAGGAACCAAAAGCTGGGGGTGGAAAGGGGGCGCGAAGGGGAAGGGGCGGAGGAGGGGAACAGGAAAGAGGTGTTGGAAGTTTGGTATTGGACTAGAGCGAACTAGTTTCGGCTCTCTGCAAACCCGAGGCAAACCCTTGAGTCTTCTTCCACCTTAGAGACCACTCGCAGAAAGAGCCCGGCGCCCCTAGGGCCCTGACCCCAGGCCAAGACTTGGATCATCTCCCTGCCCACAACCAGTCCCCCGGGCCACGGAAGGAAAAGACAAGAATCACTTACTGTTCTGCATGATGTCTCAAAGCAGCGGGATCCCACGTGGCTCGGTTATAGGGCTCTATTAGCAATAAAACAAGCGTTAATCAGAGGCGGGGGGTTTGGGAGGGGGAGATGGCGCTCAGGCGGGCAAGAGTTATGTGCGAGAAATAGAATGCTCTCTCTGCTTTGCGTTGAAAAATATGCACGCGTTATAACGATTCAGTGGTCCAGCGAGGAGTGCGTTCCGGCTGGTAAATACAAAGATTTACTTTTCCCAGCTCCAAATGAAGTCAACCCATCTTCTCGCTCCTCTTCCTTTCCCTGTCCCTCCACGTGTTTAGCCCCGTAATCGGTGGGGCTGTGGACTTAGATTTTTCCGTTCCATATTACATTTCCTTTAAACGCCCGCTGGCAGATGCGAGGCTCTCCTAAGTTACGGTTTCTTGAGTTATTTTTTGTTTTGATTTCTTTTCGAAACAAAATTACCCCGCTCCCTTCGCCCCCCCCCCCCCCCCCCCCCGCAAACTTGCCTGATATCTGGGTTGGCTGTCCTCTCCTACAATTTAAGGACTCACACATCTGCGCGTCGCTAGTTAGCGTCTTCCCTCTAGGACAAAGCGGGGAAAAAAGTATATCAGAATGGAGCTCCGGAGTGACATTGCTGCCGGGTCCCGGAGCCCCACCTCCTAAGTGAGAGAGGGAGAGAGAGGGGAGGGAGGGAGAGAGAGAGAGGGGGAGAGAGACAGAGAGAGAGGGAGAGCGAGACAGAGAGACAGAGAGAGAGAAAGAGAGAAAGAGAGAGAAAGCAGGGCCTGGGTTCACTCTTCACACAGGTCAAACAACAGCTAAACTCCAAATCCAGCCTTCATCTCTTTCTCCTGAATCTCCTTAGTCCTCTCCCCTCCACCGCCAGAGACCCAAGGCCGCCGCCGCGTCCTCTGTTCTTCTTGCCTGACTTTGCAGAAGAGTTGGAGACGGTAACACTTTGGAGAGTGCACAAGGAGAAAACACCAGGAATTTGGAGAAAGCGGCGTGGAGGAAGAGGAGGAGGAGGAGGAGAAAAAAAGGAAGAGGAGGAAAAGGAAGAGGAGGAGGAAGAGGAGGGAAAGAAAGAGGTTGAGAAAGAAGAAGAGAAGGATAAGGAGGAGGAAGTCGAGGAGAAGGAAGAAGAGGGGGAGGAGGGCGACAAGGAGGAGGTGGGCGATACCTGTTTGCCTGCTGAAGGGGGTGGCCGGGGAACGTTGTTCGGGGGTGTCGAGGAGGTGAAGGGGTGTGGGTGGAGAGTGGGGGGTGCCAGCAGTTCCTCCTGCCCCTGGGGCTCGCCACCCCCGCCGGCCTGCCCTGGCACAGGACACCCCCTCCTCGTCGATCCCTCTCCCCTCTCCCCTCCGCCCCTCCCCTCCCCCCTCCCCCACCCTTCTGGGACTTTTTAAGTGGCGTTCCCAACTTTTTCCCCCAAACTCCACTTATTGTGATTAACTTCTTTTTTGGTCTTTAGATCTTCCCCTTCTTCACTGTACTGTGACACACGCTGTCTACCTCGCCTCAGTGCTTTAAAAAGTAACAACCGGAGGGGGTGAGAGCTGGTCAACAAAGCCTACAGACGGCGAACAATGACTCCTATTCTCCTGCTCTACCCAAACCCAAAGAGCCAAAACCCAGTCCCCCTAACCAGCGACACAGCTTCCAACTAAACGTACCAACAACCCTCCAACTCACAAAGAGAACAGAAAGAACCTTCTCTCCCTATTAGTGGAGCCGCGACCCAGCGGTTGTGTCCGACAGCCCCTCTCCCCCCGCTCCCCGCCCACCCCCGACCTCTGTCTTTCCTTTAAAAAAAAATCAAAGATTCTTGCGAGAAAATAGAAAAGTAATTTCTCGTTATAAATATCTGGAGGTAATTGTGTTACTGGTGTGAGTTGTTAAGGGCTGTAAAAAGATACAACAGCTCCGTGGGACGCTCAATTGGAAAGAGACCATTACAATAAAGAGCTCATTCAGGAGGTTTGCTAAAAAGAGAGGAGGTAAAATAATGAAATCGTAGCAGCTTTCATTTTCTCCTTAAAAAAAAAAAACAACTCACACTAAAATGCTTATTCTCCTGCTTTTGCGGCGGTAATGAATATTAATTTTCTACTTGCTTCCTAAATGCGGAGAATTCAAAGAGGTCCGTTTTCTATTTAGAGGGATCTGGGGTCTCATTTATTGAGTAGCTCTTCGGCCTCTTAAATCCATAAAAATAAGCATCCAGCAAGCACTTTCTCGCCGCATGCAGACCGGGCCTGGTAAATATTTACTGCTCCGGAGAAGTACCTGATTAGCTCCAGAGCCTCTCGGCCCGGTGCTTCAATGGAGACGCCTCCCCGACTCCTTCTGCTTCGACACCGCGTCCATCCATTATCCCTTTAATACACTGAACACGTCTGCACGGACACACACCGGACAGACACGAAACCCCCTTCCTCCCGGAAGAATTTGCTCAAATCTTTTTTTTTTTCCTCTCCCGGCACATAGAAGTGGGGGAGGGAAGTGAGGTGGCGGGGAGAGATGAGGGGAGTTTAGAAAAGACAATCCTCCAAAGCTGAGATCAAACTTCTTCCAACTCCTGGCCGTAGCATACTCTGCACACTCCCGGGCAAAAATCACTCCCCACCCCCATCTGCAACACACAGCACACAACACACAAACACACACACGCACAGAGGAGCGCGCGGGCCGATGTCGTAGCTTGTTTATTAATATCTCCGTAAGACTCAGTGGAAGCAATCGGGCACTTTTCGAAAGAACTAGGGAGCTGGGAGGCGAAGATCTCTGGCTCTTTCCTCCCTTCGTTCCTCCCTTCCTGCCATTTTCTCTCTTTTAGTCCATGCCCTAAATGATCATCAGCATTTAATTTAACAGAAGTAATCACCACCCAAAGCGGGGGATCGCGGGGAGGGAAGGGATGAGGGGAGGGGGAGAAAGAGCAGCCCCCCTCCAGAAGCCGCTAGGTCCCGTAAAACCCCGGACGGCACACAGGAATCAGCACTTTTATCCTGCCTGTTTCCTCCTCCCGATCTCTCGAACATCTTCCCCACTTCTGCAAATCTGCCCAAGGGAAGACAGAGAGACCCAGGCATCCGACTACAGGTCCCAGGCCCCTTGAAAAAGTCTCAACGCCATCGCCGCCGCCTCTGTCTCCCGTCCCTTCTCTCTCCCCAGGCCAGGCCTAGTTGGAAAATTGCTCTTAGAATCTCAAAATCTTGATTTAAACTCATCCCTCCGAGCGGGGAAGAGATGTATTTCCGCCCCCTACCGAAACGTAATTAGCTATTAAGATGACGAAGTTTTACCTTTCCGGGACAAACAAGACAAAGATGAAGAAATAAAAACCAAACCGCTCTATTTTGCCTTCGGACATTCGCAAAGGTCACCGACCATTAAAAAGAAAAAGAATTAACGTCAAAGGCAACAACTGGCAGTCAAGCCCTTCGCTCCCCCTTTAGATTTCCCCTTTTTTTGTTTTGTTTTGTTTTGCTTTGTTTTCCCTCGCCCAGAAATATTTCCGCGCAAAAATTGGAGGTGGATGGGGGGCAGATTTAAAATAAAAAATGAGAGAACGCAACAGGGTTGACTTTGTTTTTAAACTTTCTACGACTTTGGAGTGGTTCTTCCCGGCTCCAAAGTGAGAGAGTTGGCATGGGGCGAGCCCTCCCCGCCCCCTGGCCCGAGCCCCCCGGTCCCACCCCCACCCCCCACCCCGATTCTGTGGGCCTCAAAGCGGGGTTGGGCGGTGCTCGGGAGCCACCGCACGTTCCGCACAGCCCAGAGGCCGCAACTTTCTAACTTTGCCGAGGCCCTTTCCTCCGAAGGGCCTCGGGGAAGCGCTCGGCCGTGTCCCCGAGGAGCTGGACCGGACAGGACCGGCCCTGGATGAGGGGGGGAATCGATGGAGTTCAGGTGCCTGGGAGAGGCCTAGCAAGAAAAAGCCCGGGGCCTTTTTCCTTCTCTCTCGGATTTAGTTTGGCTCTCAAAATCTCCAGGGGCTCCGGCGGCCGGAAACTTGTGCTAGGGTCCGGGGAGAGGGTGGGCGACCAAGGGGGCGACCAAGTGATTCTGGGCCCCGGAGGGGGCGGGATGCGGGGCTGAGGGAGGGGGCCGGAGAGGCTCGGGGGAGGACAAGGACCGACCATCGTCCATCCGGACCTGTCCCTGTCCCCAGCGGCCCCGCAGGCTCCCTCGCCTTCCTCCTCGGCTCCTGTCCTCCCTCCTCCTCCTCCCCCGGAGCTCCTCCCCAGCCAGGGCTGCTTCGGGAAAGGGGGAGGGGGCGGAGGGTCCCCTTTATGCCTTTCCCGGGGCTTCTCCTCGGCGATGCACAAAGCCAGCGGCCGCGTTATGGGCCGCCCAGGATCTCCCTCGGCTCGGGCCTCGGCTCCGGCTCTCGCTCGCCCGCCCGCTCGCCCGCTCGCCCCTCGGGCCTGGGGAGGTCCAGGCGGGCGGGGAAACCACGGAGACCTGAACTGGGGTCGGGCCGTTTGGGGGTTCTCTCCCCGGGGGGTGGGGCGCCTGGACCGGAGCCGTCTCCCAGGTGACCCCCATCTCCCCCCGACCGGTCCAGAGCGGGCCACAGAAGCGCGGGGCTAGGAGCCGCTTCCTTGGGGTCGTCCGAGCTGCTCCGTTTAGGAGCCCCGGGTTCCTAATCCCAAACCTAATCCTAATCCCAATCAGCCTCGGTGGCTTTTTCTAGAGGACACTGCTTTCACCGAAAGCAGAAAGTTTGAGTTCCTGGATGGAAACTTCCCACGGACAAGCTGCCTCAGTAGTCACAGAAGTTGTGGGGGGTGGGGGGCGAAGGGAGATGAGGGGCGGGGGAGAGGGAGAGAGAGGTCCGGGATGGGGCGGGGGGAGGGGGCCAGAGAAGAGAGACCTGTCTAAATATTAAAATGAAAATGAAGGCAGAAGAAAGAAGAAACGAATAGACTCACCTTTACGAGGCATCCTGTCTCGTTGTCAAAGCTCCTGTCAATAGTTTTTTTTTTTTCCTCTCTCTCTTTTTCTCTTCTAAGAGCTCCCTGATTTGAAGTGACGGTGTGTTTTAAAGGAGTTTCCAGCGAAAGAGTTTTCTCCACGTAAGCTGCCGGCTGGGATGCGTGAGAGATTCTCGGATCCCTGGGAAGGCGACAGAGATTGACAATAAAATGGTCTGTCACTGACTGGCGAGGGATGATAGAGCGAGCGTGTGTGTGTGTGTGTGTGTATGCGTGTGTGAAAGAGAGGGAGACAGAGAGAGAAAGGGAGGCAGAGAGGGAAAGGAGGGCAGCACACCTATAGTGATTGGTGATGGTGCAAGTGTATTCATGCATGTGTGCCGGCTCTCCGCCTCGCCTGCCCCTGCTCTTCACTGGCCCATTAGCACAGCCTGACCTCTGTCATCATCCTCCAGGAAAACACTTCCTCCTGCGCCTTAACCAGAGCGGGAAATGAGGCCGAGCCACGGTTCGCTTTTCAAATCCACTAATCACTCCGCAACATGCAAATGTTGGGCTCTCCCCCACACAAAATATTGCTTTATGCAAAGCAGCGCCTGGGCCTCGCGGCTGCCGATTGGATGCGCCCGGCCTCCGCCTGGCGCAATTGGCCCATCCGTTTGAATATGAATACACTTGTTTGCGGCTCCGCCGGTGGGTTTTACTCTTCTCGGGAGCGACCTCCCCCCACTCTCCCTCTCTCCCTCCCTCTCTTCCCTCTTTCCCTCCCTCTCTCCTTTCCTTCTCTCCCTCCCTCTCCGTCCCTCTGTCTCCCCTCCACCTCCTTCTCTCCCTCTCTCTCCATCTCTCCCCCTCCCTCTCTCTTCCCCTCTCCTCTCTCCCTTCCTCCCCCTCTCCATCCCTCTCTCCTTTTCCTTCTCTCTCCCTCTCCATCCCTCTCTCCTTTTCCTTCTCTCTCCCTCTCCAACCCTCTCTCCTTTTCCTTCTCTCTCCCTCTCCATCCCTCTCTCCTTTTCCTGCTCTCTCTCTCTCCCTCCTTCTCTCCCTCCCTTTCCCTCCCTCTTCCTCCGTCTCCCCCCCCCCCCCCGCCCAGCCCATCCCTTCTCTCCTTCCTTCCTCTGCGCTCCGAGGGAGCGGTAGGCCAGTCCCTGAACCTGCAGCCCCACCCCCCACCCTCTTCCTCCTCTGGAAAACTTGGACCCGACGGGAAGAGGCTGCCGGGCTGGCGAATCCCTTCCTTTCCCCCCACGGCGGCCCGGGACAAGGCCGCACAGTGGGGCCGCAGGAGGGACGTTTCCCGGCCCCAGAGGGGGCCGGTCCTTTCCCACGTCCCCGGGAATGGACAGGGCGAGCCTAGGGCGGTCGAAGATGGGGGAGGCAGGGCAACTCTCGAAGCCCACCTGGAGGAGGGGGAAGAGGAGAGGACCAGACCATTTGTCATCAACAGT
Organism: Ornithorhynchus anatinus; assembly: GCF_004115215.2. Classification (NCBI taxonomy): domain Eukaryota; kingdom Metazoa; phylum Chordata; class Mammalia; order Monotremata; family Ornithorhynchidae; genus Ornithorhynchus; species Ornithorhynchus anatinus. The sequence goes on along the minus strand of NC_041730.1, from coordinate 43,393,255 downwards.
TGGCGCGCTCACAATGGAGGTCGGGGCAGGGCAGGGCAGAGCCGGGCAGAGCAGGACAGGGCAGAGCACCCTCAAGTGCGAAAGTCCCCAAGTGGTCGGAGGGAGAGGGAGGGCGCTGGGGCCGGTGGGCGATGCCTGCCGCCCACCCCTCCTCCTCCTTCCCCAGGACGGGCCTTCCCCCTCCCCTCCCCCGCACCCTGGGCCGCCTCGGCCCTTTTCTTCTCTGGGCGGCAGCCGCCGGGCCGAGCGGGGCCGAGCCGGGGCTGGAGAGGGCCGAGTAAACAGGCCATTTACTTTGTGTATTGAGGGCTCTTGTGAAAAGCCCTGAAGAGTCCTCACCAACTTCTCCCACGTGCCATTTGTTGACTAAGTGCGGCGGGTTTTTTTTTTTCTCTTTCCAGACACCCGAGAGGAGGGGAGAGGGGATGAGAGGGCAACGAGAAAGAGGAGGCGGGAGGGGGTGGGCTTCGCCAATGGGAGCCAGGGAGGGTTTGGAAGAGGATGCCCGGTGTGTGGGACTGCGCCCACCTGTGTGTCACTGTTGGTGCATCCGTGTGGGTGTACATATGTGTGTATGTGAAAGCGTTCCCCTGTTCTTGTGGACGAATATATGTGTGTTGGCTGGAACGGTCACTGCGTATACGCACGTCTCCGTGAGTTACAGCGAGGTGTGAGAATGCGTATTATCCTTGAGTACGTTTCTATTTGTATACGTACTCTCTGTGAGTATCAGTGAGGTGTGAGAATGCGTATTAACACTGTTCGGGTACGTTTGTATTTGTATACGTACTCTCTGTGAGTATCAGTGAGGTGTGAGACTGCATATTAACACTGGGTACGTTTGTATTTGTATACGTACTCTCTGTGAGTATCAGTGAGGTGTGAGAATGCATATTAACACTGGGTACGTTTGTATTTGTATACGTACTCTCTGTGAGTATCGGTGAGCTGTGAGAATGCTTATTGACATCGAGTACGTTTGTATCTGTATATGTACCAGTATGCGTGTCAGAGTGTAGATGAGCGTGTTCTTCGGTCATTGTGTGTTTGAGTGTGGGTTAGGGTGGGTAGAGAATGTTCCCTTGGGTATATCGGTGTCAGTTTGGCGTGCACCTGTGCCTGAGGGAGTGTAGGTGTCAGTGTGCAAACAGGTCTCGGTCAACGGGTGTGTTAGGGTGGGCACTTGTATCTCCCGAGCGTGTGTGTGTGTGTTTGTGTGTATCTCTGGGTGTTTGGCCACCCGCGGCTCCGGTCCTTGACGCTGAGCGCTTCACCGAGGCGGTGCCCCTTCAGCGGCTGCCAGCTAAACCCGGGAGTAAAGTAAGTAAATGACTTTTCCGTTCTGACCACACACCAGAAGTCATTTTGTTGAATGCCGGACGATTAGGACACACCTCAGTACACTCCAAAGCAACCCCTCCGAGCCGGCATTTAAGGTGACGCGGGAGAGTCGGCCTCGGCCCCGGTCCTGGCCCGGCCGGAGGGTCGACGCCCTCTCAGTCCCCGAAAGCCGGGGAGCGGGGCGGTGGGGGGTCGTTGGGGCAAGGGTCGGGGTGGGGTGGGTTGAGGCCCCTCGGGGTTAGGGAGGAGGGAAGGAGGGGGAAGGGAGGAGAAGAAGGAGATGAAGCCGTCGCCGGGTACACTTGACTTCTCTTGACATGTGATAAGTGCTAAAAGTCAAAACTCATCAATAAAGTCTCCCGGCCCTGAATGCGCCCTGACAGGCAGCGCCGCCGCCGGGACAATGGGGAGACAAACGAGGCCGCCGGGGATGGTCGGAGTCTGGGGGGGCCTGGGAGAGAGGAGCCAGGGTCCTCAATGCCCAGTCCGGCCCGGTTCGGCTCGGCCCGGCCCGTCTCAGGTCCTGCAGCACGGAGGGACCGAGGCCTGGCCCCCGGGAGCAGGGAGAGACACGTTTCTCTGGTTTTGGGGGGGCGCGGGGCAGGGGAAGGAGGCCAGGTCGAAGGGCCCGGAGGCCGGGGAGAGGCTTGGGGGGGAGGCCGGTGGTCCAGGCTGCCAGCACTGCCCGGGGATGCGCTCCCTAGCCCGGCCTGCGCCCCGCACCCGCATCCTGGAGGTAGAGGCCAAGCCTCACCGGGGTTTTGTAGAATCGCGAATTTCGGCGGATGCAGGGAGTTGAAGAGCCTGGGAATTGGTTCGGTGAGGAGAAGGGAGGAGGAGAGGGTCGCCCTGCCCTTACTTCTCTCTCTCTTCCTTCCTCCCTCTATCTTTCCGTCGCTCTGAGGTTTATTTTATCTCCCCACTTTCACCGAACGACCACTGAAGGCGAGTGGATTCTCTTCTAGCGCTAAAACGGAAAAAAAAAAGCAGAAAACCCCAGGAAACCCCCAACAAGTTAGTCGGATCTTCAGGCGAAGATCATTTTTACAACCTCGCAATTTGCCATCCCCTGGATTAGCACCTTTCTAGACACGGAGAGAGGCAGTGGTAATCTTGTTGCTATTTTCCCCCAGGGCACTGAGGTCTTTGTATACCCTCTCCCACTCCCGCCCACCACCTCCGCCTCACTCTTCACCCCCCCCCCCAAAAAAAAGTTTTAAGAAAACAAACAAAAATCATAAGAGGAGGGAGACGTCAATAAGCCTGACGTCATGGGGGGGGGGGTATCCCGAGAGAGGAGGAAGACAGGACAGGGAGAGAAAAAGCCACAAAAGAAGTCGGTTACTGCTCCCTTTTACTTATCCGGATTTGGGGGAGCGGAGCCTCAAAGGGAAGAAAGGGAGTTGAAGGGGAAAGGGAGGGAGAGGCGCGCCTGGAGTGGGTGTCTGGGTCAAAAAACAAACAAAAAATAGAAATGGGGGGAGAGGAAAGTGTGGCCGGAGCGTGCGAGCATGTGTGCAAGAGAGAGGGAGACGGAACGGAGGCAGAGAAAAGTGAGATTAAACGGGGACGGAGACAATCGGAAAGAGAGACAGCCCCCTCTTGCAGGAGCCTCGCCGGTCCTTCCTGGCTCACTTGCCCTGCTGCCCCCTCTCGGCCTCTCCCCGAGGTCGGACCACCTGCCCACCCCCTTCGCCGGCCACCTACCTGCTCCCAAGTGTAGGGGCCGGGCTGGGGACAAGAGGGGGGTTTGGAGGGGGGATGGGATGGGAAGGACTCTTTCTGCAAAGTTGAGGCACAACTCTCCGACGCCATTTTAACTGCTGTTTCCACCGACCCCAGGGCCCCTGGGCTTCTCCCGGCTTCTCCCCGCTCCCCCCACCTCCCCGCGTCCGAGGGACCGGGGTCCTCTTTTACACCCCCTCCCCACCCCCACTCCCACCCCCAGCCCGGCCAGAAAGCCTAGCGGCCTCATCTTCCAACTTCCTTCCCCTCTTATCCTCCCTCCTCTTTTCGTGGCACTTTGGGAGAGGGGGAGGGAGGAGATTGGGGCGATCGGAATTTGGGGGGGGGGCTCTAACCGGAGGGGGAAATCCCACCAACTCTCCCCCGCCCCGTTTCTCCGTTTGCCTCTCCTGGGGGGAGGGGGAGGGAGCTGTCGACTGAATGTTCATGCTGATTTTTTTTTTTTCCCCTTTTCTTGGAAGCTGCCTCGGAGGACGGAGACTCGGAAGGAGAAGCTCCCTGCTGCATGTGGACCAGCGCCCAGGACCCCCTCGGGCCCAGCTCCTGCAGGAGGAAGGCGCCCATTGCCCCCCGCCCACCCCCAGGGCAGCCCAGGGGTCGAAGCCTGGAAGGTCAGAGGGGTGCGCGGACACTGCGCCCAGGTGCCTCGGCTCCGCCTGGGAGGGGAGGCTCGAAACGTATCCAACAACTATCGAAAAGACAAAGCAGGAGTAGCCGCCCCTGCCCCCGACAGGGCAATCCATCAATCCATCAAACGCGGATATTTCGCGAGGGCCGACCCATCGCAGAGCGCCGTGCTAAGCACTTGGGAGAAGTCGTCTCTCGGGTCCCCACCAGGCTGTCCGTCTTGGTACGAATCGGCCACCTTCTTGCACATGACCTGCCTTTCGGTCTTGCCGGCCCAGATCTCGGATCTGGCGACACCTCCAGCCTCAGGGGGATCCCCCTTCCCTCCCTGCCCCGGGCGGCGAACCTCCTCCTCCTCCAAACCCCGGGGGCCGCATGCCATTATTGTTATTATTATTATTATTTGCGGGGAGGGGACCGCCTCCCCGGCACGCTGAGCGGATCCTCTGCCCGGGCCGGGGACGGAAAGTTTGGAGTCCAGTGGGGGGGAAAAAAATCTCCTTTTATTCCCTTCCCCCGAGGCCGACTCTGGAGAATCCCCGCGGCCACTCCCAACCAACCAGTCCTCTTTCGGATCTTGCAGAAAATCCGAGGTGCGGGGCGGGCCTGCTTTCTCGTGGGAGGGGACCCCTGGGCGGGGGGCTTTGGGGGGGGGGCCGAGGTGGCGGTGGGGGTGGAGGGGGCGAGGAAGGGACTCAGTCACGCGGCGAAACCACGGGCTTCCCAGGGGTGAGCAGAGAGCAGAGCATCGAAGCACACCTGGGGACTTTCCCAGTCGTCTCTAAAACTGAGCGCTCCAGGCCCTGGACGAGTTCACCGGCCAGTTCATCCCGGGTAGAGGAAGGAACTGGGAAACCGAGGCGGCCAGCGACCCCTGACCCTGGTGGCGCCCTGTCACTTATCTGATTGGGAAGCCCCCTCCCCTCTCAGTTAGGCCCCATCCCGCGCTTTTCCCTTCTGCCCAGCCCGGTTTGGGAGCGGGGGTCCAGACCCCGGCCATTCTGGGAACTGGAAAAAGACGAGAGTCAGGGAGAAGGAGGCAGCCAGGTATCTCAAAGGAGGGAGGTCTCTCGCACCTTGTCTTTGGCCCAGTTAGGGGCTCTTCGGTTTCAGAACCCAAGGAGAGGGGGAGCCGGCTGGGGATTTTGGGGTGGGGGGCTGAAGGGCGAGTTTACTGCAGGAGGAAAATGGAAAATAAAGAAAGGAGAGGCCACCGTCAGAGTTGTCGACGTTCATTGTTCAGTCGCCCCAAGGATGAATCGGTTAAGTCATCATCGTCGTCGTCATCATCATCATCACCATCATCATCATCATCATCATCATCATCATTATGATTATTTAAAGGGACCGCTTCCGAGGGGGGGTCGGATCTGGGACCCTGAGTTAAGTTTGCGCTGGATCGGCGCGGCCTGCTCAGTCCTTCCGCTCCGCCTCTAAAGCCCTCGGGGTTTCTGGGCCCTTTTTCTCTCTTAAACTAACAAAAAACAAACAAACAAAAACCAGCGCAAACTCCAAACCGAAAAGCCGGCCGCGCTAACCCACGCGGCGAAACGTTGGGCAGCAGGGTTTGCGGTTCCGGGCCGGGATCCGCTGCGAAGCCAGGGAGCTGGCCTTCTCTCCGGTCAGGGGTAATTACGTCCCAGCTTTTTCTCGCCGTGACAGCCGAATAAGCACAATCTCCAATAAACATCTCTAATGAGGGAGGAGGCCCCGTGATGGATGAGGTTTGATTTATTGCCGGAGGAGAAGGTCCGGGTCCCTGGGACGGGATGAAGCGCCTGCGGGAGCCGGCCCGGGGGCCAGGTAAGCGGCTCTCCAGGGCCGCCCGTTTTCTGGCTTTCTCTCTCTTTTTTTTTTTCCGTTTTCAGGGAAAGGAACGAGGAATGGAGGGGTCTTCCCGAGGAGCTCGGCCGCCTCCTCCTCGGCCTCTGCTCCCTTCCTCTTGGAAGCGCGGGAGCCCGCGGGGAATCTCCGGGATTCCTGGGTTTCCCGGACTTGTCCGTCCCTTCCCGACCCCGCTCCCGCCAACCGAGCTAAGGGTCAGAAAGTCCTTCTCCCGGCTCCCACCTCCCGGGTCCGGTCCCGGCCGCGCCGGCCGTAACTCGAAGCCCCCGTTCTACCTCAGTGCAAATCGCTAATTATTAGGTCTTCCTCGGGAAGGCTCAAATCACACGGCGTGGGGATTTAGTCCGCTCCCCAGCTATGCGGAGCCGCATTTTTTCAGCCCCGAGGACCGACCCAGCCAACACCCCTCCTGCAAGGCGGACCCCGGCCCTTCCCGGCCGCGGGAACCTGTCTCTTCCCGGTTTCGCCCCCTCTTCTGCCCCCTGCCCCCTGCTCCCTGCCCCTGTCCCGGCAAGGTGGGCAGGTCCTGGCCCGCTGCTGCTGCTCTCCCCACCTGTTGCTGGGGCAAGGGGGATTGGGTGGATTGGGAAGGGGGCCCCCCTCTCTGAGCCGGCCTGGGGCTGGCCGGGCCGGAGGTCACCCGGGCCAAACCTCCCCCGCGTCCCGAGAGAGCAACCCCCAAACCTAGACCACGGAGGGCAGCTGGGGGTTCATCAACCAGACCCCAGACCCCTCCAGAAGGTTCAGCCCGACCCCCGGCCCCTCCAGGAGGGTTCACCAGCCAGATTCCCGCCCCCTCCAGGGGGTTCAGCCTAACTCCCGGCCCCTCCAGGGGGTTCAGCCCACCTCCAGGCCCCTCCAGGAGGGTTCACCAGCCAGACTCCAGCCCCCTCCAGGGGGTTCGGCCCGACCCCCGGCCCCTCCAGTCCGGTTTATCAGCCAGACTCCCGCCCCCTCCAAGGAGTTTAGTCCCACCCTCCCACCCGCCCCCCTCCAGGGGGATTCATCATCAGCTAGACCCCCATCCCCTCCAGGGGGTTCAACCCCCCTCACCCCTTCCAGCAGGGCTTCACACGCCACCCTGCCAGCGCTTCCAACTTTTCCCTGGGACCCAGGGGCCCCGACTGGCGGCCTCGGCCCAACCCCGAGGTGGCGGGTTCCTCCGAGGGAAGCACGTTCATCCCAACCTGGAGGCCCTCCCATCCGTCCCGTCCCGCTCTCCCACTTCCCTTGAACACGAGCCCAGACCCCGAGCGGAGGAGGAGGAGGAGGAGGAGGACAGGGAGGAGAAGGAGGAGGAGGGAGAGGAGGCTGTTACCTGGTAGAGGGCCCAAGGCAGGAGGCCCGGGAGAGGCTCTTCCCGAGTCAGCAGGCCGGCCGGTTCCAGCCAGGACCTGCCACCCAGTTTAAATGTCCCCGACAATCCAGAGGTGGCTCCGCTTGGCTCTAACTTTCTCTTAATATTCAGGCCCGCGCCGCCCTCATTGGCTGGGCCGCCCCTCTGACGTCACGGAGGCCCGGAGTTAGAGCCCGGCTAATGAGCCCCCTCCAGGAGCCCGGGCCGGGGTCCCCCAGGGGCTTCTCCCCTCTGGGCGCCCGGGACGGTGGTGCCCGGCCTGTGCCCTCTCCGTGAGAAGCAGCGTGGCTCGGTGGCAAGAGCCCGGGCTGGGGAGTCAGAGGTCATGGCTTCGAATCCCGACTCTGCCACTTGGCAGCTGGGTGACTGTGGGCAAGTCGCTTCACTGCTCTGGGTCTCAGTTCCCTCATCCGTCAAATGGGGGTGAATAATAATAATAATAATAATGTTGGTATTTATTAAGCGCTTACTATCTGCAGAGCACTGTTCTAAGCGCTGGGGTATACAGGGTAATTAGGTTGGCCCACATGAGGCTCACAGTCTTAATCCCCATTTTACAGATGAGGTAACTGAGGCACAGAGAAGTGAAGTGACTTGCCCACAGTCACACAGCTGACAAGTGGCAGAGCCGGGTTTCGAACCCACGACCTCTGATTCCCAATCTCGTGCTCTTTTCACTGAGCCACGCTGACTGTGAGCCTCACGTGGGACAACCTGATTACCCTGTATCCACCCCAGCTCTTAGAACGGTGCTCTGCACATAGTAAGCGCTTAACAAATACCAACACTATTATTTATTATTATTATTGATGGACCTGACCCTCCCTCACGCACCCCCGGAGCTCCCCTGGTCTCTCGGTCGGGTCCGCCAGGACCTCCAGGCTCCGGACCGAGCACGGGTCCTGCCGTCTGTTCCCGAACGACGACAGCACAGGAGTCGGAGGTCCGGGTTGAGGAGCCGAGGGAAACGAGAGAAACGATTGAGGTCCCTCACCTGGGACTAGGCCCAGCCCGGGCCGGACGCCTTTCCTTCACTTTGGCCCTCCTGGGATGCTCGGAAGGGGAGAGCAAGAGAAAAAAATAAGAGGAGGAAGAGGAGGTGGGGGAGGAGGAAGAGGATGGAGGATGAGGGGGAGAGGAGAATGGGAGGGAAGGGGAGGGGGAGAAGAAGGAAGAGGAGAGGGAGTGGAGGAGGAGGAGGAAGAAGAGGGAAGGGAGAGGAAAGGGAGAGAGAAAAAGAGAAAGGAAAGGAGAAAAGGGGGAAGGGAACGAAAGAAGACAGAAAGACAGGGAGGTAGAGAAGGAGGAAGGGAGGAGAGAAGGGAGGAAGGAAGGGAAAGAAAAAGAGAGGGAAGGAGAAATGGGAGAAGGGAACGAAAGAAGACAGAAGGATAGGGAGGAAGGGAAGGAGGAAAGGAAGAAGGAAAGAAGAGGGAAATCAGCTTCGGTTCGAGGCAGCCCCTTGGCCCCCGGCTCCCAAACCAAGCCGGCCACGCGGGCCAGGCCTCTCCGAAAGCAGGGGTGGAGATCCACCGTCGCCAGCGCGTCTCCCGGGGTGTGTGCTGGAAGACTCTGCTCCAGGGGGAAATCCCTTGAATTCGTCCGAGGATGGATGGCGGACTAGAAGCCGTCAGGACACCTCCCTGTCAACCTTGACCTTCCAAGGCAGGCTGCGGGGAAACGGACGCGGGAAAGCTCGTCCACGGGTACGCACCGCATTGTACCCACGCACACATACGCGCCCCCAAAGCCCCACACCAACATACTCACACGGACTCCCACACCCTCGGGTACCCACGCACACACTAGCCCGTGCACACACACACACACACACACACACACACACACACACACACACGCCCTGCTCACGTGCATCTGCCCCTCCACACTCCCCCATACAAACCCAAACCCACGGACACCCAAACGGACAGAGGCGCACCCCCATTCGCATCCACTCTCACCTACACCCCAACGCACCCCCCAAGCAAACGCACAGGCGCCAACACTCCCCCACATGGAAACGGAGGCAAAGTGGAAACATACGGGGGTGGGAAGGGGCAAAATTCAAGACGGAGTAAAAGCCCTTCTCCGGAACCATGCCTCCCGCCTCTCCTCCGGCCCCGGGCTTGGACAGGATAAACTTTTGGCCGGGCCTGGGGGGCCGGGGCCTGGGGGGCCGGGGCCTGGGGGTCCCCTGAGTCGGGGAGGATGGGAAGGGGTGGGTTGCCACACTTGAGGGCGGGGAAGCCCCCTCCTCCTGCGTCCTGGGAAGGGGTGGAGGGGGGCGGGATTGGGAGACTCAGCCATCCCTGGATGGGGAGGGGGTCCGGCGACTGTCCAGACAGGCCGACCCCGGGAGAGTCTCGAGGCTCCCACCTGCGGCTGAGGTGGTCAGCGGGGACCCAGCAGGGACCCGAGGTGTTCACCCTGCCGCTCCCCGCCTGACCCCTCGGGCCCTCCTGACCCAGATTCCTCTCTAAAGGGCTCGGCTGTCGGGTCTCCCTCCCCCTACTGCCCCTCCTCCTTCGCCCACAGTCATGCGGACTCTTCCCCAGGCCTCGGCCGTCCCTCGCTTATCTCTGGAGGAACCAGTTCCCCCGCCCACCCCTTTTCTTCTCCCTTTCCCCTTTCCCCCCTTCTCTCCTCTTCCCCCTTTCCCTTTCCCTCTGCGCCCTTCCCTTTTCATCCTTTCTTCCTCCCCTTATCGCTCTGTCTCCTGCCTCCCCCTTTCCTCCCTCCTTCTTTGGCCCTTGAACCCGCTTTGCCCCCTTCCTTCCTCCTCCTCTCTCTCCTCTCTCTATCTCCCCCTCCAGCTCCATCCCCCTCTCCCCCTTTTCTTTCTCCCTCTCTGCCCCTTTCCTTCCTCCCCTTTGTCCCTCCCTCTCTCTGTCTCTTCCCCTCTCTCCGCTCTCTTTATTCTTTCCTCTGTCCCCTTCTCCTTATCCCCTTCTCCCTCTTCTCCCTCCCTCTCTGACCTCCCCCACTCTTCCTGTCCACCCTCCCCCTCTCTGTGTCCCCTCCTCTTTTCTTTGTCCCAGCCGATCAATGGTACCTACTGAAAGCCTACTATGTGCAGAGCTCTATACTAAGCGATTAGAGCGTGGCCCCGAAATAGAAGGGACAGTCTTTTCCTTTCTCTATCCCCTCCTTCCCCTCTCTGCCCACTCCCCTTCTATCAACTTCTTTCCCCGCTCCCCCATCACGTCCCTCGTCCTCTCATTGTCCATTTCCCCTCCTTTTCCCCCTCCCTTCCTTTTCTTTCTTCTCCTCCTCTTCTTCCTCCTCCTCCACCTCCTCCTTCTTCTCTTCCTCCTCTTTCTCTTCCTTCTCTTCCTCCTCCTGCTCTTCCTTCTCTTCCTCCTCCTCCTCCTCCTCCTCCACCTCCTCCTCTTTCTCCTCTCTCCCCCGCTCCCTCCCCCGGCTCTGGGTTGCCGGGCCGGAGGCACTAGGGTGTTTCTTGGCTCGATGGGAGTCGAGGCCATTAAGGGACCGCGGATCCCTGCAACCCAGCAGGGTGCTCGAGCGACTCGCTGGAAACGCCACGGCCCCCGCTGGCTTATCTGCCTGTCAACAGACTTAGGCCCCCGGCCCAGCCCGGCCGCCACTCAGCCGGACCCCAAAGGGGAAATCAAGTCAGGCGGCCCGAGAAGCCGGGAATGGACATGGGATGGGCTGAGGGGAGGAAGGATGTGATCTCTTCTCTCCCCACCCCAGCCCCCGTCCCCTTCCCCCTCCTCCTTGGCCTCCCCTAGAGCCCAGGGTTCACCCAGACTGAGCAACCCTCCAACACCGGGGTAATAATGAGCTTTAATTCTCTACCCAAGCAGAACTTGCGCACTAGTGAGCAGCACATCCAACCCTCTGTTTCCCGCGGCCGAGCGCAGGCAGCCCAGTCCCGGGATGAGCCGTGGAGACCCTCCCTCCCCACCCCCTCCCCCAAATCCGGGCTTGGGGGTCGGGGGGCTTGAGGGCTGGGGGAGGGGTAGGAGGGGAGGGAGGGGTAGAGAGAGCCGGTGCGTTGCCACAGGAGCATGGCTGGGTTGGAAGGCGAGAGGTAGCTTCGGTCTGTGTCCTTGTCCAAGGTACGTTTTTGGATTTGTTCTGGGTTTCAATCCCTGATGCAAACAGGGACGGTCTCGCCGTCGGCCCGGGACCCCCCCCCAGGCTCACACCACCCATCGCGGGGCAGGCCGAAGCTTGGCTTTGCCCCAGAGCCGGGGATCGAACCTCCGACGTTTGAGTCCTGTCATTTGGATCCCTCCCCCCCCCCCCACCTTCTTCCCCACTCCACCCCTCCACTCCCCGATTCCCACATTATTTCATTCGTCTGGCGATGGGGTCTCCGTTTCAATATCCGACTTTTTTTAAAAAAAATCCATCACTCGGAGGCAGCTGCTAATTTCAAAAGTGACTTTGGAAATCGATTTAATACCGAATCCCGGGACGGAGGGGGTGGGGGCGGGAGGTGGGGGGAATCCACGCTTTCTAGAGTCCAAATGCAGTGTTTCCTTCCTTGTGTGTGTGTTTGACATAGCTGAACAATAGAGAAATCCATAGATCATCTAATCCACTGACTGTTCTCTCCTCTCTCTCTCTCTTCTCTCCCACCGTCTCGCATACTCTCGAAACTTCAAACTTGTTTTAACAAGATTTTTGTTTTAATTCAAGCCTGGAAGAATCTTTGTGTAAATCCGGGCATCGAAAAGACAGATATTTACCAAAGATAATATTTACCTTCTCCCTGCTCTAGGGTAAATGGCTACATAATGGGACGATTATTTGCCTTGTTGGGACTTTTTCGCCCATCCAAGACTGCAGTCTTGGTTCTTCTTTTTTTTTTTTAAGGTCTCGTCCCTTCTTTTCTCTCTCTCTCTCCCTTCTTCTCCCCCCCACCAAGCTCCCAGCTCTAGCGGAAATTTGTCCGTCGCCCTCCGACCCGCCTTCCTTCCCGCCAGTCCTGGTGCTCCAATTGCAATTCCCGAACGACGTCCATTCGGTTTCCAAACTTTTCCCTGTTTGGCTCGGCCCTCCCCACCTCGTCCTGCCCCCTTACACCCCCCTGCCCCCCAAGACTTACTCCTCCCGACCACTCCCCAAGAAGCGCAACTCTCTCCACAACGTTTCCCTCGCCTTTTCTCCCTCCGCACACCCCGGCTCGAGCCCGAGACATTAGCTGAATTCCCCGGGGGTGATTGAATGCAATTCGCTGAAAGTCGACAGGCACGTCCTGGATGTTAGAAATCCACTTTTTCTCAACGTGACAAGGCTGGCTTCGATCTACAATTGTATTTGAATGGGCAGTGAGCGGAAAGATCTCCCATCATTAAGCCTGCCTCTCCTTTAGCGAAATAACAAGACCTTTCATTTGCACACAAACACTCCCCAAAACTCGCAATCGCCGCGCCTCGAATCTAGAGCGATCGTTGTCCAATTTCACCCGGAGGGGAGTTGGAGGGTGAGGGGGAAAAAGGAAGAGGGAGATTTCGAAGGCGTGTCCCCCCCTTCCCGTCCCCTACTCGATCCGCTCCGAACCGTCCATGTGATCGAGTTGACTTTTTTACTTTACATCTTTGAATAAGATGTGAGTTGTAACAAGAGGCTTGGCACTTATTCCGTGACCCTTATAATTGGATTAAATATAGACTGAGAGGTACCAAAAAAAAAAAAAAAACCCAAAAAGCACACGCACCAAGATTGGCACCTGCCAACCGGACTTCCTTATGATTGATTGTGATGCTTCGTGCTGGCCGCAATAATGAAATAAATTGTACGGATAAAACCGCGCGTTTGTCATTTCCGGGCCAGGAGTGAGGAAGTCAACGAGTTCGGCAAGCTGTTCGCTGACAGCCACGAGCGGGAGGGGAAGCCCAAGAGCTAAACAAGGACTCCAGACCCTGACAGGACAAATTATAACTTGTCACAACCTTTTTAAATTCAGAAGTTTTCAATTAACATATAGATTGCTCTTCCATATAAGATAAGGGGGGGGGGGTTCCGAGGTAAACACCCTCTATTTGCTTGGTGTTTTGTGGGCCCCAAGTCTCCCTCCCCAAATCCCGTTGCTCACATCCCGAGCCCGCAGCCCCCTTCGGACAACCTCCTGGTGGCAGATCACTGCCCTCACTCCCCTCTTCCCATTCCCTGTTCACAATCCCTTTTCCCTCCCGCATTTCCCTTGCCCGCAGCCAGTCTGTTGCAACCTGCGTCCCTATCGCGACTCGACCTATCGCGGGCACCGCCCACCCTTCCAAATCGGAAGCCTTAGGGGGTCTGGGGGGGAGGAGGGGCAGGGAGGAAGGATGTGTGTGTTGTGTGTGTTGTGTGTGAATCTGCGTGCCCGACAGCGCGTGAGTGTGGATGTGGGTGTGTTTCTGGGGGAGGGAAGATGGGGGTGGGGGTAGGAAGATGGATTTAGAGGTGAGGCCCCGTAGGTGTGGGGCATGGTGTAAAGATGTGCGGTGTGTAGGTAGGTGATGATGATAATGGCATTCGTTAAGCGCTTACTAAGTGCTGAGCGTTGTTCCAAGCGCTGGGGTAGATACAAGGCATCGGCTTGTCCCACGTGGAGCTCACAGTCTCAATTCCTGTTTTACAGATGAGGTCGCTGAGGCACGGAGAAGTGAAGCGACTTGCCCAAGGTCAGCCAACAGTGACGGAGCCGGGATTAGAACCCAAGTCCTCCGATTCCCAAGCCCGCGCTCTTGCCCCTAGGCCATGCTGCTTCTCTAGCTAGGTGTGCGGTGGAGTTGCCAATGTATTGTGTGTTGTATAGGAGTGAGGGTCAGAGCGGTTCGGTGTGCAGATACGTTCCCCACGAATGGGGTTGTGACTCAGTTTCTCTGAGTCCCTGATCCGATATGAAGCGGGGCGGGGGAAGATGCTCAGCCGCCCCGAAGCTTCCCACCCCATCCCGAGGTCCGGCTCTGGAATTTATTCCACTCCGGACATCGGGGCCAGGGGTCCCCCTCAAAGTGATGGACACCCCCTCCAGCCCCTCCCCTCCATCCCACAATTGCCCCCGGAGAAGGACCGAACCCGGAATGGCTCGGCCCGATGGCTGGGATGGGGAGGGGGTCCGAGCCCCGAGAACCTCAGACCAACGGCTGAGAGGGGGGCGAGGGGCGTCCAGCCCGTAGCCCTTTTTCCGACCCCAAGTTGCTTTCCGGGGGGCTCGGAGCGGGACAGGGTCCGGGACCCGAACGCCCCCCAAGAGGCTCCCATGCCTCTCTTCCCTACATTTCCCGGGATTTCGTTGTCTTTCACCTGTTTGGGGGACTTGGAGACACGGGTCCATTGAGGACCAGAGTGGGATGTGAGGGCGGGGCGTGTGGATGCCAAACTAGTACAGTGCCTGTACTAATAACAAATCCCATTATTATTATTATCATTAATAATAATTATTATTACTCCAACCGTCCCGGGATCCCAAATAACCACCTCGGAGCTCTCCCCTCTGGGGTCCAACTCCGTACATTCCCTTTGGGAAAAAGGGGAATCTCCGTGTCCTGGGTAAGAAAGGGAAGGAGGAGAAGGAAAAGGAGAAGGAGGAGGAGGAAAAGGAGAAGCGGGACGAGCAGGGGAGGGGGGGAGACCCCCACAAGTTCCACCGAATTCGGCGGGGGTCGCCCGCATTCCCCAGCGACCTCCGCCATTAACATTATAATCTCCGACGCCATTTTTTATGTAACACTATTGTTAGTAAATCAACTCCTCGGGCCCTCAGAGACGCTGACCCCTGGCAATTCAGGGAAAGTGTAATTATCTCCCCGAATCTTGGACAGATTTAAGAGATTACATTTCAACTAAATCTATATCAATGCTAATTTCTTCCAGACTCCAGGTGCTCGCCCGGGCGAGGGGCTGCTACAGAACGGCTCACAAAGGCGAGAGGAGAGGCTTGCTGTGTACAGGGCCAAGAGAAATGAAGCCCCTACAGAAAATTACACCTATTTTTTCATCCTCTTTTTTTCCCCCTTTTTTTAGCTCCAAAACCTGGTTCTTTCGGAGCAAAGTTAAACAAAGCGGCTATGCTAAATTAGCGTCCAATAAAGGCTAGTTTAATGCTCGGTTACAGTCAACTGGTCTATATTTGATGGCTAATTGTCTATCAAAATTAAAGAGAAAAGAACAAATGATTCGTTATAAGAAGGTGTTAAAAGCCTCAACAAAGGGACATTTCACCAGCGGAATATCGGCCGCCGGTCGGGATGGGCCGGGGAAGCGGGTTTTGCGAAGGGGGTCAGGTCTTCTGGAAAGAGGGGTGCGGTGGCCATCTGAGTCGGACAGGGCCCACTTCCCAAATGGGGGTCGGGCTACCCCACGGAGATCCTGGTTTAGGGATCGGCATGACCTCGAATCGACGGTCTCTGAGGGGTTTGGGGGGAGGAGGAGGAGGAGGGATGCCAGGGCGGGAGGAGAGCCTGTCTGGCCGTCTTACTGGTCTCCCGGCCGGTCGGCTTCCTCCCTTCCATCGGAAACCCTGCCTGCACCCCGGACCCCAAATTTCCCCGGCCGGGGGGTGAAAGGGGGTCCGGGTTGGGGAGAGGTCTGGGGAGGGAGAGGGAAGGAGGAGGGAAAAGGGACCATTTCCCAACGGGGAAAAGGGGGCCAGAAGGACCGGCTGGAACGGTCCCCTGCACCCTTGGATGGGAAAAGAACCGAGCTCGGGGCGGGGAAAGGAGAAATCCCCAGGACCAGAATGAGCCCCCAGTGCATTTTTAACCTTTTTAAAATGAGGAAGCTGCGCTTCTTCGAGAGGCAGGTTGGAAGCACGGGTGTGTATGTTTGGGATGGGGGGCGCAGGAGGGAGGGGACCAGGCGATTGAAAACCTCCCCTCCCCGCGGGAGGCCCACGCTAGACGCAATTCCCATGGAAGGGAAGAAGCCGAATCGGGCCTGAAAGCGGTGGCAAAAGGGGGCCCGTTTTCAGGCCCCGAGTTAGTGGATGGGGATGGGGGTGTGGAGGGTTTGGGGAAGGAGATGGGGGCGCGGTGGAGTGCGGGAGCGGGCCGCGGCTTTTCCACCCTGCAGGATGTAAAAAAAAAAAAAAAGCCGGGGCTAAATCAGGCAGCAAACCACAGCAAATCGTCCGGAAAAGGGACCCACGGAGCCGCAAGAATCTACTTTTAAAAAATTTTTTTTATTTTATTTTATCGTTGACAACTCGTGTCCTAAAGAAACTGTCTTGAAGATAATTGAAATGATTACAATTCGTTGCTGCATTACTTTCAATAGGAAGCCAAATAATGAAATCTCCGTCTTGTAACAGAAATTGCATTTTATCCGTTCCCGCTGCCGGATGCCCGCACCCAGCCGCCTAGAAACTTGGTCCCCCATCAAATTTTTTTTTTTGCATTATTCATTTTCGGGGGGTGCCGGGGTGGGAGGACGTGGAGGGGGAAGGGAATTTCTTCCCCCAGAAATGGTCTTCGCACCTGCCAGCGGCGCATTCATTCATTCACTCAATCGTATTTATTGAGGGTGCAGAACACTGTCCTAAGCGCTTGGAAAGTACAATTCGGCAACGGAGAGAGACAATCCCTGCCCAACAGCGGGCTCACAGTCTAGAAGGGGGGAGACAGACAACAAAATCAAACAAGTAGGTAGAGAAGATGGAGAGGGACGGGTCCTCTCGTCGGGGTCCCGGGGCGGCGGGGTGGGGAGGGGGCTGGTCCTTCTGGCCTCCCCTGCAAATTTTCCTGGGAATCCCCCTCTCCCCCGCCCCCATGTCCCCCTGCCCACCCCCCTTGGGGGCTGCATGGAGGAGGGGCTCGGCTGTTTCCCCTCCCCCTTCCCCGGCGGGGCGGTCCTGGGGCCGGAGGGGCGATGCTGGAGGGTCTTTCCACCTGTCCGCCCGGGAGGTCCCGCCCCGGGCCGCCCCTCCCCGAGTTGGCCCCCGGCCGGGCCCAAGCCAGCCGAGCCGAGCCGGGCCGAGCCAAGTCGAGTTGAGGCCCAACCGAGTCGAGCGTGGTCCTGCCGGAGCAGCCCATCCGAGCCAAGTCCGAGTCGACCAGCTCAGTCGACGGACTGATCTCCAAGCCTAGCCGGGCCGAGCCGGGTCGTGCAGGGCCGGGCCGGGCCGAGCCCAACTGAGCCGAGCGTGTCCCGCAGGGTCAGCCGAGCCGAGCTGAGTTGAGCCACGCTGAGCCGAAGCCAACCGAGCCGAGCCTAATCGAACCGAGATTGATCCGGTCCAGCCAAGCAAGTCGAGTTGAGGCCCAGCCCATCCGAGCCAAACCTGGCCGGGCCGAGCCGAGCCGGGCCTGGGAATGTCCGCGGCCTCCAGGCGGGCCCGGGCCAGGTGGGCGCTGCCGCATCTCCCGCCCCGGATGAGACCCAGCTCCACCCTCCGCGCAACTCCTGTTCCTAAGAAAAAGACCATCTGGTAATTGTCTTCCTTTAGATCTTTCCTTAATTATGCTTTTAATTAAAGATGGTTCAAGGCATCGGACCACATGAAGGGCAGTAATTACAAATTACATTACAAACCCGACAGATGTAGCTGGATCTGCTGGGAGAAAAGGTACCGGAATAAAATTTGACTAAACTTTGGGATAAATTAATCGGGCTGCCTGGAGAACAGAAGCCCGTTTCTGACGAGGCTGGCTGCGGCCAGGGTCTAAGTTTTCTGTCACGACGGTTTTCATATTTCTTTGACGTCTATTGATGCGGAGGCAGCTGCGAGCCTTTGTCACCGGAGAGAGGGGCAGTCACACCGCATTAGCGCGATGGCCTAACGCGGGCGGGGGGAGCGGTGGTGGGGAAAGAAGGGGAGGGAGGGGACAGGGCAGAGAGAAGAGGCAGAAGAGGCAAGAGTCGGGGGTCTGCGGGGGGCGAGGGGAGAGAGGGAGAGGCAGGGAGGGGATGGGGAGAGGGAGGGGGCGAGGAAGGGGGAAGGCGAGGCTGGAAGGGATAGGAAGGCATTGGCACCTCACCTCGGATCTCCCCGCACACTGGGGACCAGATCTGCTTCTTAGTCATAACTGTAGCATTTGTCAAGCACTGTACTAAGCGCTGGGGTGGATACAAGCAGATCGGGTTGGATACAGTCCCTGTTCCACCTGGGGCTCACGGTCTCATTCCCCTCGTTTTACAGATGAGGTGACTGAGGCACCGAGAAGTGAAGTGTCTTGCCCAAGGTCACACAGCAGGCAAATGGTGGAGCCTGGATGAGAACGAATGACCTTCTGATTCCCAGGCCCGTGCTCTATCCACTGCACAGTGCTGCTTCTCCTCTACTTGGGACTGTGGTCAGTGAAGACCTCTCCTAGTTGGGGATTCTGAAGTTCCCTACCCGCTGCAGGGCTGGCTGCCCAAGGCAGGGAGCCGACCCCATCCTTGGGCCTCATGGCCCGAGCTCCCTGCTGTCCTTCCTCTCTCTGTCCATCCACCCCTCCGTCCATCCCTCCGTCCGCCCTTCCATCCCCATCCAGGAGGAGGTGGCAGCCAGGTCCCAGCCCCAGGTCCGGCCAGGGGCAGCTCCCGGCCCACCCAATCTGGCCAGCGGCAGCTCCAAGCCTGCTGTTTTGGGGCTCTGGCAGAAGGCCAAACAATGGGTCCAGTTCAGCATAGTACAGCTCCCAGGTGACGATGGGAACCTCCAGACCAAGGCAGTGCCCAGTGCTCGACTGTCAGCCGGCCACTGCGCCTCACCCCTTTTCCACACTGAGCAGGGTGGTGGTGGAGGAATGAACCCCCTCCCTTCACCCCAACCTGAAAACCCTCAAGCCTCTTTTCAAGCCTCACATGCTCCTACGCTGCCTGCTGCAGATCCCCCACGCCCCCTCACACCTTTTTTTCCCCTTCTTTCCCCACCCCACCCACAACAAGACAGATACCCAGTGCTCTGCTGCCGGGGAAACAAAACCTAGTAAATACACACAAAACCCCCAACAGCCCTACCCCTCCACCCCACCCCTTTCATTGGACTAAACTTTTTCACTAGCCCTGTCCCTGTGTCTCCCTCTTCTGTGTTACAGTTTCTGGTTAGGAATGTAAATATTGTGACTAGATCTCTGCAGGGGCTTTTTAATCACTAGCAACAGTTGTCTGAGTACTACTGCAGCTCTAACTTCCAATAGTTTAGCCCTGGAGTCTCTTCTGCTGTTTAGGCCCCCTACCACAAGCGATGACCTATCAACTCAGTTTTGCAATGTAGAGAGGAGGTTTTTTTTCCTCCCTAATTGTTCACATTTTCACTTCTTGTTTGGCCTCTCATTATTTTCTGGCCCTCTGTAGAAAAGACATTATGTTCCAGCTCTATGACTACACTATGAAAACACAGTTTTACTCTTCCCCAGAGGAGTGTTTGTCATCTTTTCTTATCTGTTTTGGAGGAAGCGAATGAATAATGTTTGTAAAGACTTGGGGATAGGCAGTAGGCTAGAAGGATGCAAAGTGGCTATATTTCACAGACCTCTTAGCTTTGTCGTGTGACACGTACAAACCTTGGTGCTCTGAGAGTGAAAAAGGATCGGGCAGCTTGAAGAAAGGCAAAAAATTAAGAGATAAATGTGACCTGGTATCCTTGTATTCCTGCATTACCATCTCTATTTGGGTCCAATAATGCAGGGAGACATTTTATCCCACTGAGAAAATGCACATTTCAAAAACACTCTGAGGAATAGTGCCTTGTTGGTCTTAATGCATGAAAATATTTCTAAACATCAGTATGGGAGCTTTGAACTATAATAGCTCAGAAAGTTCAAAAAGTAATGAATTGCCTTTGCATAATGATTATTTTCAACAAATTAAAGTGGTGATTTCAGTGGATCTCTACTTTGGAGAGGACTCCTGTCATTTCTTTATTTCTTTCCCTGCATTCATTATGCATAAAACAGCTTAGATAGATCTGAGACTGTTTATCAAATGCTATGTATCTGGGGCAATCAGGATTAAATTATTCTGATTTGTTCACAGAAATCTCAACACCTTCTTTTCATGAATGAAGGCCCAGCCTTTGGAAACTTAATAGAGTTCTGTAGAACCCTGAATATATCCTTCAAGTTTGAAAATATAAATGAGTTGTTAGAAATTAATCCGTGTTGGACTAAAATTGTCTGAAGACTTTCCTCTTGCTAACACACACATTTATGTTTATGATCCTTGTCTGATGCAAATATGTGTATGTTATGCGTATGATATTATACTCTAAATTTATAGTTTTTGGTGGAGCTCAGTACGTTTTCATTGCTGACAAAAAGAATAGAGAACAAAGGTCATTTGGAATATTTTTTGAAAGCTAAAACCTCTTTTATAAGCTTTTTGCTAGCCACTCTCAGCTGTATCTAGAAGTATGGTGACTTCCATCTTCCACTTGGGACACAACTTTCCACTCTTCAAAAACTTCCTACCACTGGCTACAAGGCTTTCCACCAGTCACTTAACTTTGCTGCGCCTCAGTTTCTTTGAAGAATAGGGATTCAGTATCTCACCTCCCTCAGACTTAGACTATGAGCCTCATGTGGGAGAGGTACTGTGTCCCACCTGGTTATTTTGTGTACTTAGTATAGTGCTTGGCACGTAATAAGCACTCAACAAATATCACAATTATTTTGATGATGATGATGAACTTACACAGTGGCTCTGCTCACCTCAGCTCACAGCTTTTTCTTCTTCCAGTCTTCCCAAACTTACCTTCTGACTGTGCCTCTCTTTTAACACTCTCCCCTCTACAGCTCACCCATCCTTGAACTCTCTTCTCCTCCACATAGACTGGATCACAGCTCTCCCATCTATAAAACCTTCCTAAAATCCCATCACCTCAAGGAAGTCTTCCCTGATTAATTCATGGCATCTCATTTACATTGGACCAGCACCCACCTTTGGACATCCTATATTTTTAGCCTACTCTCAGTGCTCTCTTATACATATATTTTTATTAATTCATATACTATTTGAATATTCAACTTTAAATTCAAATACTTGTTTGGCAATTTCATCCTCTTGAATTAGTATAGTTTTGGGCTTTATACTTGTTATGGTGCTCTGCACACAGTAAGATTGTAAGATCTTTGAGGGAAGGCTAGGTGGGTTTTGCTAATGTTGCATTCCCCCAGGCAATTATTACAGTGCCTAGTATTCAGCAGGAATTCAGTCTTGTCTTCTTATGCTGTTGAGTCACCTCCGACCCATATAGACAAAAGTGGTTTACCATTGCCGTCTTCCACACAGTAAACTCGAGTCTCCACCCTCGACTCTCTCCTATGTCGCTGCTGCCCAGCATGGGTGAGTTTTGACCTGTAGCAGATGGCCTTCCACTCGCTAGCCACTGCCCAAGCTAGGAATGAAGCGGACAGGCCTCTGTTTGACTCTCCCTCCCGTAGCTGAGACTGGTGGGGCACTGGAAATTCCAGGTGCGATCCCGAGAAGGGAGAAACTCAATAAATACCGTTAAAAAATGAGGGGAAACTGAGGTGCAAAGACATTTGCTGAAAACCACTCAAAAGTCATGGATGAACTGAAACTAAAAGCAAAACTCTGCAGCCTTTTGGGAGGCAGTGCTGCCTAGTGGGAAGACCCTGGGACGAGGAGTCATGAGACCAGGTTCTAGCCCTGACTCTGCCACTTGCCTCCTGCCAGACCTTGGACAACTTGCTTAAATTCCCTGTGCCTCGATTTCCTTATCTGTAGAATGGGGATAAAACATCTGTTCTTCCTGGAGTTCATTCATTCATTCATTCATTCAGTAGTATTTATTGAGCACTTACTATGGGCAGACCACTGTACTAAGCACTTGAAATGTACAATTTGGCAACAGATAGAGACAATCCCTGCCCAATGAAGGGCTCACAGTCTAAATGGGGGAGACAGACAGCAAAGCAAAACAGAACAAAACAAAAACAACATCATCAAGATAAATCAAGACTTGGAGTTTGCCAGGTGGGCCAGGGATTGGATACAATTCCAGTATTTTGTGTCTACCCTAGTGCTTAGCATATTTCTGGGCACATAATAGACATTTAATAATTCCCTTCATTAAGAAGGTTCCGTGGGTGGAGTGGCCTGAATAATCTGATCTACGTAGAAGGTCCATTATAGTTTTTTTAATGGTATTTTTTAAGGACTTACTATGTGCCAGACACTGTACTAAGTGCTGTGGTAGATATAAGCTGATCAGGTTAGACACATATGGGACATACTTATCTATTTTGATGCTACTAATGCCTGTCTACTTGTTTTGCTTTGTTGTCTGTTTCCCCCTTCTAGATTGGTATTAAGTATGATTTTCAGCATCTAGTAAGGTGTTGGTATCCTGGAGGCAGCGTGGTCCAGTTGGAAAGGGCACAGGCCTGGGAGTCAGAAGACCTGGGTTCTAATCCTGGCTCCTCCACTTGCAGGCTGTATAAACTTGAACAAGTCACTTAACTTCTCCTGGAAACATCATCTAACCTTGACTTTATCGACACCGTCCACTCCTAGTTCTCCTCCTATCTCTCTGGTTGCTCATTCTCATTCTCTTTCGTGGGCTCCTTTTCTGTCTGTCCCTCTTTTTCCCCCCTGCCTCCCTCCCGCCTCCCCCTCCCCCTCGCCCTATCAACTATGGGAGTCCCTCAAGGGTCAGTTCTGGGTCCCTTTCTATTCTCCATCTACACTCACTCCCTTGGAGAACTCATTTGCTCCCATGGGATCAACTAGCAGATGCAGATGATATGCAGATGATTCCCAATTCTATCTCTCTAGCCCTAGTCTCTCTCCTTCTCTGCAGTCTTGTATTTCCTCCTGGCTTCAGGATATCTCTTCTTGGATGTTCCACCGACACCTCAAACTTATCATATCCAAAACAGAACTCCTCATCTTTCTCACCAAACCCTGTTCTTCCCCTGACTTTCCCATCACTGTAAACAACACCACCATCCTCCTTGACTCACAAGTCTGTAACCTTGACATCATCCTCAGCTCATCATTCTCATTCAACCCATATTGAATAGTATTTATTTATTGAACGCTTACTATGTGCTGAGCACTGTACTTGGAATGTACAAATCGGTAACAGATAGAGACAGTCCCTGCCCATTGACGGGCTTACAGTCTATATTCAGTGTCACCAAATTCTGTCTGTTCAACCTTAACAACATTGCTAAAATCTACCCTTCCCTTTCCATCCCAACTGCTACTAACCGGATCCAAGCACATATCCTGTCAGCGTGGCTTAGTGGAAAGAGCACAGGCTTGGGAGTCAGAGGACATGGGTTCTAATCCCGGCTCTGCCACTTGTCTGCTGTGTGAACTTGGGCAAGCCACTTCACTTCTCTCTGCCTCAGTTATTTCATCTGTAAAATGGGGTTTAAGGCTATGAGCCCCTCGTGGGACAACCTGATTACCTTGCATCTACCCTAATGCTTAGAATAGTGCTTGGCAAATAGTATGCACTTAACAAATACCATCATTATTATCATGCCTTGATAACTGCATCAGCCTCCTTGTTGACCTCCCCGCCTCCTGTCTCTACTCACTCCAGTCCATGCTTAACTCTCCTGCCCTTGCCATTTTTCTAAAAAAACCTCCAGTCCATATTTCCCCACTCCTCAAAAATCTCCAGTGGTTTTCCGCCTATCTCTGCATCAAACAGAAAAGTACTCAACCACCTTGCCCCTTCTTATGTCACCTCACTGATTTACTACTACAATCCAGCATACTTATTTTGCTCCTCTGCCATCAACTTTTTCACTATGTCTCGTTATTGTCTATCTCACCACTTTACTCCTCACCCACATGCTGCCTCTGGCCTGTAACTTCATCCCCCTTCTTATTTGTCAGACTACCATTCTTCCCACCCTCAAAGCTTTATTAAAACCACATCTCCACCAAGAGGTCTTTCCTGACTAAATCGTCATTTCCCCTACACTCTCTCCTTTCTGTTGTTCTTGCACTTGGATTTGTATCCTTTATTAATCCAACCCTCAGCCCCAGGGCACTTATCTATCTGTAATTCATTTTAATGCCTGTCTCCCCCTCTACACTGTAAACTCCCTGTGGGCAGGAACTGTGCCTACAAGCTCGGTTATATTGCACTCTTCCAAGTACTTAGTACAGTGCTCTGAATGCCGTAAGTTCTCAATAAATACCACTGATTGATTGATAAATTATCTATGTTTCAGTTTCCTTATGTAAAGTGGGAATTAAATAACTCTTCTCCCTGTTACTCAGACTACTAGCATCATGTAACACAGGGACTGTGTCCGACCTGATTAACTTACATCTTCTTCTGTGCTTAGTACAATGCTCGGCATAAAGTAAGTGGTGAACAAAGACCACAATTATAACATATTTGAGTTTATGTTTGTTGGTGATGGTTTCTGTGGTCGAAAACTCTTCTCGGTAGTCCAGATTCCAAATGATTCATCATTAACGGTCTGTTGTGGGAACACAATCTCACCCATCTGTGCTAGCCATATGGGAACTATTTGCCATGTTTCCTTCTGTGTGTGGTGCATCTTCTGTTCAGGCTGTCCAGACTCCAGGAGACTCGTCATGGCTTAGGGGGAATTCTATCCCTCTCAGCTGACCCCTTTCCCTTGCTCCCTACCTGATTCTATTGCCTCCTGTCCTTCCTGCTGTCTCTCCTCTTCCTCTTCCCCCTTTCCTTCCTTTCTTCCTCCAACCTCCAGCTTTTCTTCCTTCCGCACTATCCTTCCTCCTCTCCAGGGAGAGGAAGGGAGGACCCAAGAGGGAATTAATCGGTGAGGAGAGGAAAAATGAAAACTTTAAAGTAGACATTTTCAGCTCGGAGTAAGAAAATGCCCAGGGATAGTCCTGACCAGGGAAAAGGTTCTCAAGAACACTCTTCTGGTGGACTCCTGCCTTCAAACTCTTAGAAGCGAAGCCAAATTGCATTACATCTGCCAAAGGGTATTGTTCTGTGAGCAGATTTCCATTTGTGGTAAGTCTTCTGGGTTCATTTCCACGCATGAACCTGGCCAACTTTCACTTTTGGCAAATTAGTTTATTCAAGGGCAGAGTGGGCCTCCCTCCTTCATTCTGACAGGTTTCTCTTTGTCAGTTACAATCTAATCGTGAACCCTCCTCTACATACAGGTATAATAAATGTACTCAGGAAATGTCTAATTTTCTGTATTGTATTCTCCCAAGAATTTAATACAGTGCCCTGCACATAGTAAGCACTCAATAAGCCATAGCTTTGATTGAATGATGGTAGATAATAATAATAATTGTGGTATTTGTTGAGCACTTAATAATAATAATAATAACGTTGGTATTTGTTAAGCGCTTACTATGTGCCGAGCACTGTTCTAAGCGCTGGGGTAGACACAGGGGAATCAGGTTGTCCCACGTGGGGCTCACAGTCTTAATCCCCATTTTACAGATGAGGGAACTGAGGCACAGAGAACTTAAGTGACTTGCCCAAAGTCACACAGCAGACAAGTGGTGGAGCTGGGATTAGAACCCAGGTCCTTCTGACTCCCAGGCTCATGCTCTATCCTATGCTGCTATTTGTGTTCTAGTTGGATTTAGATAGTTACTTGTGTTACAGAAAACCAACTGCTATCACCTTGATTTTTAATAGTGATCTTCAAACAGAAGACCTCTGTCACTGCTCAGTATTACAAAAGGTCCAGTGAATTGGTTGGCCTCAATTTTGTATTTGTTAGAAAACTGGACACTTCTTGGCAAACATCTATTTTACTTTAATCTGCTACTTAGAAATGCTGTGCAGAGGATTAGAAATGATTCCTTTCTCCAAACTCAACTGCACTTTAAACAGCAATAATTTGCATGAATGATAATTCCCATTTTTGTTTTAAAGTTCATAGACTAACAACCTATAAAACCCAATTGGTTAAATTGCAGCCATAGATTGTTCTCTCCAGACCTGAAACCCTGGGAACAGAATGTGTAAGTTTACTGAGTAGACTGTGAGAGGCAAAACAATGTGTAATAATAATAATAATGGTGGTATATGTTAAGCACTTACTCTGTACCAAGCCCTATCCTAAGTGCTGGAGTAGATATAATCAGGTTGGACACAGCTTCTTAACCATATGGGGCTTACAATCCAAGTAGGAGGGAAAACAAGTAATCAATCCCCATTTTACAGATATGGAAATTGAGGCACAGAGAAGTTAATTTCATTCAATAGTATTTATTGAGCACTTACTATGTGTAGAGCACTGTACTAAGCGCTCGGAATATACAATTTGGCAACAGATAGAGACAACTTGTCCAAGGTCCCACAGCAGGCAAGTGACAGAACCGAGAGTAGAATCCAGGTCCTGGGTC
Source organism: Ornithorhynchus anatinus (assembly GCF_004115215.2). NCBI lineage: Eukaryota > Metazoa > Chordata > Mammalia > Monotremata > Ornithorhynchidae > Ornithorhynchus > Ornithorhynchus anatinus. The sequence goes on along the minus strand of NC_041730.1, from coordinate 43,367,100 downwards.
TCTCAGGCCTATCCTCTTTCCACAAGGCCATGCTGCTTTTCATTAGGAAATGATGTAATCAATTAAGCAAGGATGTCAAAAGTCCAGGAGTAGATGAGCCTGTCTCGAGAGGCAGGAACGTTTCAAGGGTTTCAGAGTCAGGCCAGATTAAGGTTCTGTTGGCTCCTAGCAGAAGGAATTCCAGGACTGGATCATTTTAGACCAGAGCTCATGTCCTCTAGCCTCCCCCTGGGACATGGGTGACTGTATTTCTTAGTAATTCCCAGACCAGTTTTAGACGGTCTCAGTGGTGGGTGGCAGTGAAAATAGGGAAGAGGGAATGAGTGCTGTCCAATGGACCATGATGGACTCTTGACAGCCATGAAGGTCTTTGGGGCGGAATGGGTAAAATGACCATTAAAGAGTTAGTATCTCTTATGTACATAAGTTTAGTTTTATATATTTGTATTGATGTCTGTCTCCCCCACTCTAGGCGGTGAGCTCGTTGTGAGCAGGGAATGTCACTGTTTATGGTTGCATTGTACTTTCCCAAGCGCTTAGTACAGTGCTGTGCACACAGTATGCGCTTAATAAATACGATTGAATGACTATTAAGGGGTGTTTCATAGGGACCAGTCCTGGAGCTGGTTATTTCATACATTTTTGCTTGTGACTTGTTCTCCAAGCTCACAGGTTGTAAGGCAGTGATGAAATTCAACATGATCTTGATAAATTGGGAAAATAGTCTAATAAAACAGAATGAAATTCAATAAAGACAAGTGCAAGGGTTGAAAATGAAAACAACCAAATACGCGATAAGAAGAGGTAAGTTGGACACAAATGCTATAGAAGAAGACCTACAGGTCATGGATGACTTCAAATTGAATTAAGTTTACCAATCTAGACCGGAAACAAGCCAGAATTACTGTTACAGGAAAGGCCTGGGGAGGTAACAGGGATGGAGAGAGGGCACTAGGGATCCCGGGAACTGGAATTTATTTTAGTTATAAAAACTGCCCAAACAACAGGAAATATATCCCTTTCTCAAAATGTGAAGCCCACTGGGTTTGCAGCTTGATGAGAACATGGGGACAACAGGAGTTACAAGTAAGCTAGGAAATTATGTCTTCACTTTTCTCTTCTGTGGTCAGACTTCAACTAGAGCATTATGGCCAGTTGGGAAGCATGAGCAATGAGAGTGATGAAAGAGATGGAAAATAGACCCTCTCTTGACCTTAGTTGCCTCATCTGTAAAATGGGAATAAAATACCCTTTCTCTTTTCATCTTTGATTATGAACCTCATGAGGGACAAGAACTGTGTCTGATTATCCTGTATCTAACCCCAGAATTTTGCACAGTGCTTGGTACAGAGTTAATATTTCATGCATGTGAATTATGGGAGAAGAGGAAAAGAATTGAACTTTCTCTACTCAGGAAGAGAAGGCTGAGAGATGTTTAAATTCTTATAAGGTTTGAAGAGTTCTGAGGAGAAGAATGCTTTCCAGCTACTCTCCTTGTCCACGGAAGATTGAGCAAGAGAAGGTGGGCAGGAGAGCAGATACCACGTTCAGCTTCGTTTGCTTCTGGGAAGACTTGGAGCCAAACCTACTTTTCCAAGTCTGTAAGCCAGGGAGATGGCACCCTTGATAGACATGTTTGGTCTCAGCTAGAAGCCCTCCTAAAATCACATTTCCTTCAAGAAACTTTCCCTAAGTCATTAATTTTCCCTACCCACTCTCCCCTCTATGTTCACTATAAACTTGGCTGTGTACTCCTTGAACACTTCAATACTCAAGACAGCCTCACAATACTTACATAAATATTCCTACACTCTATTATTTCTCCTATCATGAATCCACTTTTGTGTCTGTTTCACTTTTAAGACTGTAAGTATGTTGTTGGAAGGGATTGGGCCTACCAAGTGATTAGTTCAGTGTTCTGCACATAGTAAGTGCTCAATAAATACCATTGATTGATTTGCCCTCTGGTGTCTGAACAATGTTCCTCTGACTGACAAGGGGTCAGAAAGGTTTACTACTGTATTTGCATCAATCAATAATAATAATAATGTTGGTATTTGTTTAGCGCTTACTATGTGCAGAGCACTGTTCTAAGCGCTGGGATAGATACAGGGTAATCAGGTTGCCCCACGCGAGGCTCACAGTTAATCCCCATTTTACAGATGAGGTAATTGAGGCACAGAGAAGTTAAGTGACTTACCCACAGTCACACAGCTGACAAGTGACAGAGTAGGTCTATCATGGTCCAGCCTTTTTTTCTCAGGGAGGAAGAACTCAGGTGGGAAATTAGATTCTTTTAATATGAATCACCTTGAAAATATGAACAAATTGCTGATGTGCTTTCTGTAATTCATTCACAATCACCTCATTTCCAATTAAAGAGCAAAGTTGGTTCAATAATTCCCAAGTAATTGATTGATTGAGCCCTTACTGTGTTCATGGCACTGAACTAAGTGGTTGGGAGAGAACAATATAACAGAGTGGGTTGACATGATCTTTGATTAGATTCTAGGTAGGGAAGTTTCAAAGGCAGATTCCTGAAACCGGGTACAAGCTCACTGTAGGCAGGGAATGTATCTGTTACATTGTTATACTGTACTCTCCCAAGTGTTTAGTACAGTCCTCTGTACCCAGTAAGCGCTCAATAAATATGATTGAATAGAATGAATAAATAACACTCCTCTTTAGTGTTCTTTAGTGATCTTAGTGTAGCATTGTTGAATTTAAAAGCTTGTATTTCTTAGCACATTCTCTCATTTGTGATAGTGATCTGATTTTGCAGTTTTTGTAAAGTTTACCTTGTCTTAAAACCTCCCTCCTTTCACATGCTGCCTTCTTTTCCAAAGTTGGAGAAACTCTGACTTGAATAGAGAAATTTAAATCCCATTTCAACAGCTGTTTGTTCTTTGGCATTATATTAAGAATAGATATTTAGTCTTTTAGCTATTTAGATATTTAGGACAAGGTGACCTAATGAATAAAATGTGAACGTTAACACTGTAAACTAAATGTTTGCGTACGAACACACAAAAAAATGAAATTAAAAAAACATTACTGGTCCATATTTTTATTACCATTTGATCACATAACTATTTAATCTGTTTTTTAAGTACTTTTTTAGTGCAATTATATTGCTTTGGTCAATATTTTGGATCTTGGGAACACATAAAGGCCCTTTATGTTATTTATCCGTGGGAAACTGTATTTTGATCAAGTCTTTTGTGCTTAACACTCTATTTTCATAGAACCAAATAAGAGTGGTAACTGGGGAGTCCCCATGTTCTCTGTACAAGGCAGTGAAGTTCAGACAGCTTTTCATATATTTCCTTCACGTCTGGGGAACTGTGGCAAGAACCTCACAAACCAGGGGGTACTGAAAACCATCTTTAAGGCCAACGCTTTACACAATCAATGTCTCATTTTTATTCAATCATCAATCAATCAATCATATTTATTGAGTGCTTACTGTGCACAGATCACTGTACTAAACATGTGGGAGAGTACAATGTTACAGAGTTGGTAAGCATGTTCCCTGCCCACTATTCCCCCAATCATGTTCATCTATACTGGAGAAAAGAGAAAGAATCAAACCATATGTGGGTCAAGTTTGAACTCAGTCCAAGTGAAACAACCAGAGTTTTCAAATGAACTGAGCTGCATGAGACTAACTCAAAATTCAGCTTACTAAACTGTAAGCACCTCCAGGGTGGAAATCCAGATATTTCAGAGAAGCAGTGTGGCCTAGTAGAAAGCACACGGGTCTGGGAGTCAGAGGACCTGAATTCTAATCCTGTCTCCACCATGTGCCTGCTGTGTGACCTTGGGCAAGTCACCTAACTTCTTTATGCCTCAGTTACTTCATCTCGATAATGTGGATTCAATACTAGTTCTCCATCTTACTGAGATTGTGAGCCCCATGTTGAAACAGGGACTGTGTCTGACCTGATTATCTTGTACTTTCCCCAGGGCTCTGCACAACGCTTTACATGTAGTAAGTGCTTATCAAATGCCATTACTATTATTATTATTGTTTTATTTCTTTTTTATGTTGCCAAGTACCTCGCTGGGTGCTCTGGAATGGGTGATCAATAAATTCTGTGGAAATTGACACTGGTACAAGCCTGTTTAGAGGAGATGTGCTGATGTTTATAAACCTGTCAATAAGCCTGCTAGCTCTATGATGCTATCATAGACATGTTTCTTTTCTTTCTCCCTTACAAGCCAGCACCTGGGTAAATAAAGGGACTCCTCACAAGGGAGAGGTGGGCCTAGGTTGAGTGTTTCTTGGCCAGTGCTTGTTCACCTTAATGCTCATTCAACAGGAACAGCTGGTCTCAGCCTCATCAAAGTGAGGCTATAAGAGTGGTCTTTGCAAGGCAGGCACATAGAAGCAGCATGGCCAGGAGGATAGAGCATGTGGTCTGGAAGTCAGAAGGATCTGGATTCTAATCCCAGCTCAGCCACTTGTCTGCTGTGTCACCTTGGGCAAGTCAATTAATTTATTTGTGTTTCAGTTGCCTCATCTATAAAGTAGAGATTAAGACTATGAGCTCCATGTGGGACATGGACTGGTTGAAAGCTGATTAACTTGTTTCTACCCCAGTGTTTAGGACAGTGCTTGGTGCATAATAAGTGCTTAGCAAATAACTTTTTTTTAAAAAAAGCTTTCTTAAGCCACAAGGTCCATTCTCTAATTATTTCCCAAAGAAGGGGAGGTTTCTTGCTCAGCCTCAAATACAAAATTGTTCTTAAAACTCCTGACAATGATTGTGGTACTTATTAAGTACCTGGAACAATATGCTAAGCACTGTACTCAGCTGCAGATAATCAGGATGGACATGGTCTCTCTACCAGATTGGGCTCAAAGTCTAATTAGAAGGGAGAAATTAGGGGAAACAGCATGGCCTAGTGTATAGAGTATGGGCTTGAAAGTCAGGAGGACCTGGGTTCTAGTCCCAGCTCTGCCACTTGTGTGCTTTGTGACCTTGGGCAAGTTACTTCCCTTCTCTGGGCTTCAGTTACCTCATCTGTAAAATGGAGATTAACACTTTGAGTCCCATGAGGGACATGGACTGTGTCTAAACTGACTATCTTGTGTCTAACCCAGAGCTTAGGATAGTACCTGGCACTTAATAAGTGCTTAACAAATGCTATTTTTTAAAAAAACCCAATTTACAGAAAGGAAACCGAGGCAAAGAGAAGTTGTGATTTGCCCAGAGGTATGTGGCAGGTCTAGATTAGAACTCAGGTTCTGTGACTCCCAGGCCTGGGCTCATCCCACTATGCCCCCCTGCTTCTCAATCCCCTATTAGTCACTTAAAGAACATTCTTGATCCAGTTGCAGGGGGAGTTCACTGAACTACATGTAGGGGTGCACATCAGCCGTGACTAACGAGTATTATGAGGAGATGCTTTGACTAGCTCCTAAAATGGAGAACAGAAGCAATCATGGATTTAAATCTCTTAAACATGCCTTGGAAAACAATGCTAGCAAGTTAATTGAGCAATGGGTGTATGTATGTCTGTCTCTCTTGATCTACATGGACCCAACTTTCTTACCAGATCAATAAAGGCATAAAAGAGGAATTTTCACCCTTTGGGAGAGTCATTCTGAATTTGCTGCTAAAATCATAAAGCCTTAGAGGTGGGAGAAGTGTTTTTAGATCTCGCAGTCTGAAGAAAAACAATCATAACTACAGTTTCCAGGAAATCAGGTTCCATGCCATCAATTTTGCTCTCAGAAAAAAGACATGAATTTTCATGTCCCGTGCATTACCATTTCCTCTTCCCCCCAGTTTGATCCCAGTTCGTCTCCTACTACTGCTGACTATTTGATATGAGAATAGAAATCAGGAAGAGCTAACCTAATTATGTTATACTCTTAGGAATAAAACTTCTCACCTACTGATTAAAGCAGGCAGTGATCCTGGTAATAGCTGTAATAATGATATTTACTGAACACCCACTAAGTTCAGTGCACTGTATTAAGTGCTTGAAGATGCTCCATGCCCCTAAGGAAGTTTTGCTGTAACAGATGAAGTTAACTGTAAACACAGTAACAAGCATAAATTGATTTAAAAAGAGTGGAAGCAGAATAAATAATGTAAAACTGAAAATCCCTATGTCCATACACACATACAAGGGATGAAGATGGCTATAGATACATAATGCCAGAGGTGGAAGTTGGATATTATTTAAGGTGTTGAAAATGAGTTGGGAAAGGCTTATTGGAGGAGTTGGAATTTTTGGAAGGATTTGAAGAGCAGAAAGACTGATAATTTGGCAGAAATACTATCGGGTAAGTTTATATTAGTCCCCATGTCAGGAGACTTGGATTCTTCTCCCTTTCTAGACAGTAAGCTTGTTGTGGGCAGGAAATGTGTCTACCAACTCTATTTTGAACTCTCCTAAATGCTTAGTGTAGTGCTCTGCACACAGTAAGCACTCAATTAATATGATTGCTTAGTCCTGGTTCTGTCAGTTGCCTGTTGGGTGACCTTAGGCATGTCACTTAATTTCTTTGTGCCTCACTTTTTCAATCTGTAAAATGGGGATAAAATAGCTACTTTCCCTCTGTAAGACTGTGATCCCCAGACTGCCTCCAATTTGATCATCTACCACAATGCTTGGTGCCTAGCAAGCATCATTATTAGGGTCCTTTTTAATTTTGAAATCGAACCTGAAGCTTTAATTAAAACTGCTCCAGAGTTACTCTGCTTTTTTGGTCTATGCTATCCTCGGTGCACTTAGTTAAATTTCTCCAAGAGGAGAGAAACACAGTTATCCTCAAGATGAAAGAGAAATGGGGATTAGGATATTTAACTGAGTCCTAGTCAGGACCGAAAGTGGGTATTTTACTTAGTGTAATACTCTGCATTCAGTACATACTCAGTAAATACCTCTGATTGATGAGCAACATTAACTCCAACAGTAGAAAAATGCTGCAGAATCACTCATTTTATAGTATACATTTCCAAACCCTGTGGTCTTTTAGTCACCTTACTCAAGGGCAGAACAGGTCATCTCTTTGGATGAAGGCATCTAATATGAATTCTTCGGCATAAATTCATTTAGAATCAGATTCAGGCTGCTTTCTCAGAAAACCGTAAACCATGTTTTTACATGGAAGTGTTTACTCTTCTTTGAGAAATGTCAAATCCAATTTTTATTTCTCTTGCCTAATTTTGAAATTCAATTCACTGAAATTCTGGTGTGCACAACGGGGCAGCTCCTACTTTTATATTCCAGGTGTTCCTCTGCCACTGGAGGCTGGGAAAGATTAATAGATGAAAGAAGGGGGATATTGGCTAAAGTAGAGCAGCCTTGATAATGGTGAAATGGACAGGCAGAACTGCTGAGATGTGAACACCCTCACGGGTGTAATAATAATAATGATGGCATTTGTTAAGTGCTTACTTTGTGCCAAGCACTGTTCTAAGTGCTGGGGGGGATATAAGGTAATCAGGTTGTCCCACATGGAGCTCACGCTCTTAATCTCCATTTTACAGATGAGGTAACTGAGGCACAGAGAAGTTAAGTGACTTGCCCAAAGTCACACAGCTGACAAGTGGTGGAGCTGGGACTAGAACGCACAACCTCTGACTCCCAAGCCCGTGCTCCTTCCAGCAAGCGACACTGCAGAGTGACCTCAGGAAGCAGCATGGCCTAGCTTACAAAGCACGGACTTGGGAGTCAGAAGGACATGGTTTCTAATCCTGCCTCTATCCCATGTCTGCTGTGTGACCTTGGGCAAGTTACTTCACTTCCTCTGGGCCTCAGTTACCTCATCTGTAAAATGGGGATTAAGATTGTGAGACACATGGGATGTGGACTGTGTCCAATCTGATTAGCTTGTATCTATTCCAGCACTTAGTACAGTGCCTGGCACATAGTAAGAGCTTAACAAATACCATAAAAAAAAAGGAAACTCCAACTCAGCAGATTTTGCAGATCTACGTGGCCTGAACAGTTAAATCATGTTACACCACTTATGCTCTGGGACCCTTCTTTGTACAAAAACCATGAGAGAGAGGAGAGAGAGTCAGTCATGACAATAATTATTTCTCCCAATCCTTCCTTCCCATTTCCCCTACTGCAGTTTTCAGAATCTCTAGGAGTGAAAGTGGAGATTCCCTTCTTCACTGGTCATTGCTGGGGGAAAAACCCACTGTGGCCCAGTAGAGCATGGGTCTGGGAGTCAGAAGGACCCGAGTTCTAATCACAGAAAGAGACATGAAAGCTCAGTGAGAATGAACACTGAACTCCAGTTTATGTTTAAAATTGACAAATGAGTAAGAAGGGGCAAAGAGAGCATTGAAGTTGTCAGAGGCAAAAGGCTTCATGATGCTCTCTGTGCACTTGGGATTGTTGAATGCTCAGCTGAAGGGAAGTGATAGAATAGGAAGTGGCTCCAGGATCTAAAGGAAGTACAGGTAATGTAGAAGACAACATGTACACTAGGGGTTCAGAGCTCAATGAGACTTGGTAAGTGATCACTTATTGGGCCAATGACCCGAGAGTTTGGGAGGAACGCAGGACAATAATTCTGTAGATGCTCTGACCACAGTTCTGAATTCTGAAGAAAGACACAGTTGATTTAAGGAGGGATTATTATCAGTGAATGCCTAGTTAAACTCCTTTCTGCATCATACTGTTGCCCAGATCCACTTCTCCCTTGGGATGGACTGTGATCATGATGATGAACATGAAATCTCCTGTTCGATCACAAAGTCTTCAGGCCTAAGAACCTGCACCAAGAAATTAGTTCTAGTGCTAGTGGTTTGCTCGGAATTTGCACTCTTTCATCCTTTCCAGCTGTGTTCCCTCTTGCCTGGGGAGGTGGAGTGGGCAACAAGCTAACATGGACCACAGGCAAACCCTCCTGAATGCTTAAATACTTTCCTATCACACTGCTCTCTGAAGAGTAATCTCCAATAATGTTTGCATTATCTCTTCATTATAAAATTAAGCCTTTGGCTCAGTGACCAAGATCTCTGAGAGCATTGGTATTCTCAGCAAGGAGCAGCTCCCCATTTGCTACAGGCAGGCCCAGAATTTAGAACACAATTTGAGAGGTGCGTGCACCCGAGTTTGGCTGGATCAATCAAAAGCAATTCTGTTTTCTCAACATTAAGCTTCAAAAAATTAAAAATCATCCAGGCTTGAACTTTAGATAGGCAGGTAATAAGCCGGGACAGCACTGAGTTAGACTCCACAGGGCAGAGTGGCCGATATATATATGGATGTCTGCCATTTAGAAATAAGAATCAAATCTATTTCTTCAACTCAAACTGAGGACAAGCACTTAGCTATTAAGGAGGGGGAGAGATCCTGGACTCATATAATGAGTCAGATCAGCTTGGTGTATCAGGATCTTGGGAGCAGACTGAGCTCAGAGTAGATTGGACATAAAAATACTACTAATAATGATAATAATAGCTGTGGTATTCATTAAGTGCTTACTATGTGCAAGGCACTGTTATAAGTGCTAGAGTAGATGCAAGATAATTGGGTTGGAAACAGTCTCTGTCCCACATAGGACTCACAGTCTTAATCCCCATTTTACAGATGAGGGAACTGAGGCACAGAGAAGTGAAGTGACTTGCCCAAGGTCACACAGCAGACAAGTGGCGGAGGCAGGATTAGAACCCAGATCCTTCCAACTTCCAAGCCTATGCTCTATCCCATTACGCCATGCTGCTGGGTCTAGTTTAGTCAGACTCCCGGAGTCTAAATTCCTGGACATTGAGGTGGCATTTGTGTGCTAGAAAGTTGGCACAGTGAAATGCAGATTACTTAATCTCGTGATTTAAAAAATAACAGAGGGCTGCTGTGTGTTGTTTACTGTTCTTTCCCGGCCTTACTGTTAGGATTTATTAATGGTCTCTTTTACAAGAAGTTAATTTTGGGTAGTAATTAAGTACTTAATTTTTCTTTCTAATGAAGCCTGAAATCACTTGAAAAGAGAAGTAAGGAAAAGAACCCAGCTATTCCAATAAGACACGGTCCTTACCAAAAATGGGATTTTCTCTAGGAGAAAACTGATGTAATAGAACACTAGTAATTACTGACATATACCTGGGCTAGGCTTAAGCATTTCGGGTCTGTGTCATTGCTGCAATTGTGTGTCCCCTTGAGTCACATTAAGCATCCCTCAATCCATGTAGGCAGCAGGGTGCTTGGCCCGGGGAAAGGGAGGAGAGTGCTCTGACACATTTTGTTCCTTCTCTTTTGTGTGTTATCCCCCTGCTTTCTGTGAGCATGTTTCCCTCCTCTGCTGGTATCTTTGGACACATTCAACTGAGCATCGTTGTGCTTGAGATGGGGGACAGCCCAACAGTAGTATTTACTGAGCACCTACTTGCACTAAGCACTTAGGAGAGTATTATAGGAGCAAAGACATGGTTTCTGCCCTCGGTCAGGGGGTGTACAATTGAATAGAGGAGACCAGCAAACATAAATTGTTCTCACTAGCAGAAGCAGGAAGAACGAGGTTGTATCAGGTTGTAGCAAGAGTATGTCAGAATGAACTAGCTAAATAAATAATTGAATATGCGAATGACTGTACATATTTAAGTGCTGAGGTGTAAATATGTAAGTGCTAAGGGTGTCCCTGTTACTCTGCCCTCAGAAGCTGAAGGGGAAGGACACCCATCTTTTTGCACTCCGGAAGACTGGCACAGGTAATATTTGTACTCATATTTAAGAGTCTATGTTTGCATGCACTGCCCCACGCCCCCAACATGGTACTCCCTTCAGCTTCTTAAGAAGAAAGCACTCTTATTTCTATTTAATGAAGGAAAGTCTGTTGCCCAGGAAAGTTTAAGATGCTTCCTGAAGATGAGTCATATATTTGTGTCACAAGGGTGTAATTTACTAAACCTCTGGCAATAGCTAGCTCAGTGGACCCTCAGTGGAAGCCAGAACAAAATGCACCTCTGGTCCTTGATTGATAGTTTTTCCCAGCAGCACTGGGAACTCTGTGTTTCCCCTGTTTAGCCTGCCACTAGTCTTTCTTGGCAGAGGGGATTGCCCCAAGGCCATTCAGGGGTCGGGTGGACTCATCTAGGGAAGGGAAGTGCTTGAAATATAATTATTCTTTAGGTAGGTGTGCTGATTTCGGGGCTCACATGGGATTAGATAAGACTGCAAAACTTGATCTTGTATGTATGGAATAATCTCCATAATACTAGGGTTATCTCTGGTCAGACCCGCGCTCAAACCAAATTTTTCTAAAGAAAAATTGGGCCCACTGACAAATCAATGAAACAAAAACAGCAAAATAAAAAGAATCAAAGTCAAATAATAATACTTGACCAACATCAAAATCAGGCCAGCTACACTCTCAATATTATCTGTCCATTATAGAATGCCAGGCTGAAAGTCCATTTCTACCATTTTTAGTGCTTTTGTTCATGAACCTTGGACACTTAGACAATGTAGTCTCAGTAGTTTCATTTCCTATGATTTGTTGTGGAATCAAAACTTGTCTTCAAAAGCTAGTCCTTCTGCAGCAGACCCCAGCCAGAGCTTCTTGTTATGAGTTATTTCCCCCATGCTGCGATATATTTCAAAGAGACTTCACTGCCAATAATTGGAGCTGAGCTATATTTCCACTTTCCTTTCATTCTAATTTTTCTGTAGACACGAAGTGAACTACATTCCTTTTATGGAAATACAAACCTCCCTATATTAGTCTTTAAACGGTGTTTTTCTCCCCAGTGCTAGACACTGCCAAGTTCCCTAAGTCCAAAACCATCATTATGCATTTGCACTGGGCCAGGAGATTCAGGGTCTTCCCTCCTGACCCACTGATGAAGCCAAGTTAGTTGGAAATGGAAGATTCGCTGGTTTCTCCTTGGCAATTATCTCAATTATTGCCCATAATCTGCCCAATCCTTTTCAGCAACATCCTGTTATTAAAGCCACTTGGCACATTTTTAGAGCTTGAGAAGGGCTAACCATGCACAAAACATCACCCTTGGAGCACAATCCAGATGAAAAAGCAATCACGTTTGGTAGGCCTGTGGCTTTGGATAGATATATGTATTCCACATAAGAGGAAATTGGACAAGCGACCTCTTTAGGAGTCTGATATTCTGCATACTCATCTATAAAAATATCACTACTCAAAAATGGTATTGGGGGATTTACCAGTGGTTCCTCCTGCTGAGAAGAATTTGCATATTGTGAAGCATGCCCTGAGGTGAGTCACTACCTAATTGATTTACACATCCTTGCACATTTCAGTCTTAGAAGCCAAACTCGAGGCTCTCAATATCTGTGGCATTAAAGTGCAGAGCCAAAGAGCAGCATGGCCCAGTGGAAAGAGCATGGAGCTAGGTGTCAGGAGACTCAGGTGCTAATCCTGGCTCTGTCACTTGCCTGCAGTGTGACCTGAGGCAACTCACTTAACTTCTCTGTTCCTGAGTTTCCTCATCTATAAAATGGGAGTGAAATGCTTTGATTGTGAGCCCCATGTGGGTCAGGGACTGTGTCTCATCTGATTTTTTTATATCCACTTCAGTGCTTAGTGCAGTGTTTGGCATATAAGTAAGCACCAAATGAGTACCATCTTTATTACTATAATTAATAAATAAGTGAGTGTAAACCAGTGCTAATGAGGGAGCCTTCTGATTGGCCATTTTGACTGAATGTATTGTGTCGTTTCCTGAATGGCTAGTTGATTACCCTTCAGTTGAAACCATAGAGATTAAAGGAGCCTTGGTAGCAAGTCAATTGCGTTTAGAATCCTTCAATTAGAATCAATGGCTGAACCTCAGCCTTGAGACCTCAGGACTGAGAATCCGTGCGAAGGAAGTGACCATAGTAATAACAGTTTTGCTCACTGATCCTTGCTCTTATTTGTGCCTGCCAGTGGAGTTCTTGCTGGGGGATAGTGTGGACTAAACGAGTATGTGGGCAGAGGTGGAGCACATTGTGATGTGTATAGAAACTTCGGTCACTTGCCGGACCCATTTATGGCCACAGGGATAGCAATATTGCGATGCTGTGCAGGAACACCATGACCCTCTCTAGCTGCTACAGCTTTTGCTGTCCATGTTGGCCAATGTGGCTCAGGAGTCCTACAGGGCCTGTCCACTTGGCCATGTGGCTCTAGAGGTTCTTTGATGAGAATCCTTCAGCCCTGATGAAATGGCCCCAGCACATGGAATTTAGTTCTGATTTGCAGAGCATTGGTCCTTTCACTGGGCCATGCTGCTCTTTGGCTCTGCACTTTAATGCCACAGATATTGAGATCTTTTCTCAACCCCCAGAATATAAACCAGTTTCACTACGTGTCTTATTTGACTCTGATTTGGGTAGTACATTTAAGGAATTAAATTGTCCCCTGCCATAAAAATGTGGGGAGCCTTGGTAGTTTGAGTTTTCTGAATCCCCGGTGTTCAAAAAGCACCCAATATTAAGTGCTAGGAAAAACAAAACAACACTGGTGAGAATTAGGCAGGTCTCTGACCCTCAAGAGCTTCCCAGGATAAGAGTGTCTGTCCGGGGACGGACACAAAAGGAAAGATGAAACAGTTCAAATACTAAAACAGCATAAAAGACAAGGACATTGGAAATATAAGAGCCATAGAGTTTATATTAAAGTCTGTCTCCTCCCTCTAGTCTGTAAGTTTGTAGTGGACAGGGGTGTATATTGCATTCTTCCAAGCACTTAGAACAAATCTCTGCACACAGTGAGCACTCAATAAATACCACTGATTGATGATTGATTGTGTTCTGGGGCTAAAAGAAGCAGAGTTTTAGGTTCCTTGTGCAGTCCCAGCCGCAACCACTTCCACAGTCACAAGTGTGACGTTTGAAAGGTTGAAAAGACCTGTTATTAGCATCTCTTCCTAGACCCAGGACGGGGATGGAAAGAAGGGGAATGTACATCTGGGAGACCTGCAGCAGGAAGAGAAGCAGGAAAGAGTGGTGAGGACAGTTGTCTACAGGCCTCTTTATGATGGGCCAGATCCTTTCCTAGTTTGGGGACAGAAAGTCTCTCTGGGAGAAATCTGTGGAGGGGAACCCACTCCCTCCACTGCTTTTCTTGACACTTCCCTGCAAGGCCAAGGGAGACCAGTCAGAGGTGGAGGCATCATTGCTGAGGGGGAACCAATCAACGAGGGGACAAAGAAAGCAGGGAGCCGACCAGGTAGGACTTGATTAAAAACAAGCTGGTTTGCCCACCAACCAAATCTGGCCAAGGAACCAAATCAGATGGCTGAGTGGGGAGGGCTTTACTTTGGAATCCAAAAATCAAAAGATGACAAAACTTCTTTTGTTTTCAAAGTAGGGAGTTCACAACCTTGAAATCTGACAGGTTGTTGTGTACTTGGCTCTTCGGAGCAGCAGAAGGGATTGCTGGGAGGCTGGATAGCCTCAGGACAACTTTCTCCCAGGCAGCAGGCTTAGAGATCCAATGGTGAAGGGAGAAAGGCAGCATGCAATGCAAGAATGCTGGTCAGGAGAACAGGTGCAGTCTTTGGCCACAGAACAACACATCTCTGAGACTTCAACAGCAGCAGATTCCAGTGTGAACCACCCCTCTTGGCCAGGAGGGGAAAACAGTGGATGAGTCACAACTCTGTTTCTTTGTTGGTGTCTATCCAGACTAGAGCCCTGAGAGTGACCTTTCATCCTCCAAGGTTTACTGTGATCCTTTGAACCTCCTAAAGGGATGGCAACTCTGGCTAGAGGAAGTGGGGATAAAGAGTCTAATCCAAACCTGACCTGCCTGCACACCTCACTAGTTCAACAGCAGGTTTAGTTTGGAACTAAAAGAGCAGCCTGGGGTGGTAATTACCCACATTGGTTTAGCCAAAATGACCACAATGACACAAAACTGGCTACCAATGATAGCGTGACTGAAAGGGTGTTGTTAGGATGTGACATTAAAATTGTGGCCAGTTTATAAGGAAGGAAAAACTGCTCGACGAAAGAAGCAAACAATGGTTGGAGGTTAAAGAGACAACTTGATATTTGAAAGATTGTAAATTTGAACCCAAGAGTGGGTTGAAGCCAGACATTAAAAGGGGTAATGTGCAGGGCCATGCGACTGATTGACAAAATCAATCCCAGATATTTTGTTGGACAAACATAATAAATACACGGGATAGTATAGATTTCACAGGCCAAATTGTGCCAAGAACATAGGCAGGAGGAGGGAAACTGAAACTTCTAGAAATTTAATAATAATCAGGGGCCTAAATGGAGGATGAGTTGGTGCTTGTACCCACATATTCTGTGGTAGAAACCTGGGGATATTATCAGAAGATAGCTCTCAATGTCTCTTTTGTGGAGGAATGTCTGGAATAAAATCTTTTCCTCAACCTTAGAATTTGTTGGTATCTGAATAAAAGACATTAGTGTAAAATGAGGACTGAAGATGTCCCCTCCTCTCCACTTGGCCTTATGGTCTATATCTGTGGAGTATTTTTAAACTTACTTTTTGAATGTACAAATGAAGCTCATTACCATTTCAGTAACTAGGTTCTTCTGCCTACACCAGTTATACATCACAAGAAATTTATATCCTGGCACTAATTCAGAATTACAACCTCTGAGATCCCTGACATATAATCAGGAGATTGTTTATTTCAACAGTAGATAATTTTGAAGCAGATGGCTAATGCTGATATTGTTATAATGTGTAAAGCTGAGATTAATTTCAGAAATAAAAGTGTAATAACAAAAACACTAATAACATTTTGAAGGACTCTAAATTCCTTGAAGGATAAATGCTTATAAATATGTCATCAATTGAGAAGCAGTGTGGTCTAGTGGGTACAGCCAGGGAGCCAGAGGTCCTTGGGTAAGATACTTGACTTCTCTGTGCCTCAGTTACCTCAACTGCAAAATGGGGATTCAATACCTGTTCTCCCTCCTACTTAGACTGCAAGCCCCTAGGTGGGACAGAGACTGTGTCTGACTGTGCATTTACTCTAGAACTTAGAAGAGTGCTTGACATATAGTAAACATTTAACAAATAGCATTTAAAGCATTACTCTATGCGGCATGTATTATGCATCTTGTGTCAGAATTAGTTTCTTTTTCTGAGGAGGCATTTTTTTCTAGTAAGTTCATTTCCCAATTAAATGCGCAGTGCTTGCTAATTTAAACATTCCGGAATCAAGGAGTCAGTGAATATAATATTGTCTGCATTATTTCAAAATCTCAACTGACACTGCAAAAGTTGAAAAACAAGAAAATCTGAGAGCTTTAGAAAATGGCCCAACCCTGGAAGAGGAGGAAGATGTGGTTGTAAAAAGAGACCTCGAGGAATCTACACATTTGTTTTGAAAACTATGTCACTCGTTGCTCTGCAAGTGTTTTCTTTGAATACTCACCACCTCCTTCACACCAGTATCACAGGGCTTGAAGTTTATTTTTGAAACTCTTTTAAAGGAAGAAAATGTAGGCAGACCATGACTATATCAATCAGTAGGATTTATTGAGTGCTTACTGTGTGCAGATCACTGAACTAAGCACTTATATCCTGCACACAAATTTCACATATCCCCTTGCTGGTTCTCCCCTCTCTCACCTGAGATCCAAAATAGTGAGGGGAAGATGATTTGGTGAAAGGGAAAATGAATGAATTCCTGTAGATTTTGCTGTAATTAGACCCAGGCAAGCAAAGAAGCATTATACATCTGTCAGGATGCTTCTGAGCATTGACTTTTGGGACAGAATGCTCTTTCAGGAGTCCAGAGTTTTCATAATCCAGAACTCAAGTTACATGACTGGCTTTTATTTCATGCTATTGTTGGGTGTTATGATTTGTGTTTGCTTTCCATTGGGAAATGCTCTGAACCTTTGCTTCCCTAAGCTTAGTTTTGTAAGGATTTTAACTGACTGCTTACTACCATCTCAGGGTCAGTTTTATTATCCCATTCTATTCCATCTTTCACCTTTGTCTCACCTTCACCTTCCTTTAGCATGTATTGGGCCAGACCAGAAACTTCTTGGGTTTGTCCAATGGTCCAACTCTTAACAAAGGAATTTTCTTAGGGAATTTAATAAGTCAAAGGGAGTTCAGAACTCCAGAACTCCAGAGTTTGCTCTTTTTCCCTCACCCAGGATTTGGTTATGACTTGGTCTCCCCCTCTAGACTGTAAACTCCTAGTGAGCAGGGAACATGTCAACCAACTCTGTTGTATTACACTCTCCAAAATGCTTAGCACTGTGCTCTTCACACAGCAGGAACTCAATAAATCCTATTGATTGATTGATGGATTGATTGGTCAATTGGCCTGGGATCTCCAGTCTCAGTAGGTTAGCTGATGCAGTACTATCAGCACAAAAAGGGTCCGAAGTTTATCAAAAGTAGAAATAGTATTTTTTAAGTGTTTACTGGGTGCAGAGCACTGTTTTAAGTCTGAGAAAGAATAAATAGGTACACCGGGCAATTTGACACTGTCCTAACCTCATGCTAGCTCACAGTCTTAAAAAAGAAAGGGAGAGAGTACTAGGTGACAGTTACACAAAGAGAGATGAAACAAAACTCTGAGACATCAAGCACTTAGTACAGTGTTCTGCACACAGTAGGCACTCAATAAATATGATTGATTGAGACAACATAAAGACATGGACAAATGCACATAAAAAAAATCTGTATGATGTGACTAGAGACAGGTGAATGATTCCATGAGTACTCTGCTACCTTCCCACTGCTATTCCTTCCTTCTCACTGTCACAACCAAGCCCCTCAGCATTTTCCTATTCAGGATCATGACATTGCCTCTCCAGGATCCCATATTGACTCTCTTCTGCATCACTGAGGAACCTCCATCCCGACCTACCCAGGATCCTCTAGGCTGTGAGTTCGTTGTGGACAGAGAACATGTCATCAACTCTGTTACAATGTACTTTTAAAATACAAAATACTTTTAAAATGCAAAATTATTATTGTAAAATCTGTTACATTGTACTTTCCCAAATGCGGTGCTCTGCAAACAGTAAGCTCTCAATAAATATGATTGATTGATTGACTGATTAGTCACCTCAGCTCAACAGAGAGAAGCAGCCGAGTCTGGCACAACCTCCACAAAACCTCAGGAAGACTGTGGTGGCTCCTGAAGTAGTGGTCATTGTGGCCACTGTTGTGACTGACGAATCTGAGTTTTGAGGAGCCTGAAATTCTCCTCCTCCAATCCAGTATCCTAAAAGTCTGTTTTTATTTTATCTGTCTTTTAGTTGTCTTAGTATTTTGTCTGATGGAGGCTCAATTTCCTTGACAGGGGTTCTTTATTAATGCCTCTTTCCAGTCCCCTAACCTCTTGGATTTTTAAAAGCAATTTTATTTGGGAATTGCAACAAAGGTTTCAGAGTCTCTAAACATGATGCACGGATTATCAGAACATTCAGATCTTTTGGAGGATGACATCGGACCTCCGAGTTTTCTTAATCCAGAACTCAGTTTACATTTCTGGGTTTTATTCCAAGGCATTGTTGGGCAATATAATTATCCCACTCTTGGGTGCCTCTTAAACCAAACATTTCTATTTCCTTATATAGCAGTGGGGCAGTAATTAGTACCTACATGCCTACTTTATCTTACCTCTACATAATAATCAAATTAATTTACTTTAAGAATGCATGTCCCTGGGATGTATTTCAGAAGCTGTATTTTCACCAGAATAACCAAGAAGACAATTTACTAATGAACAGGATGGCTTTGACAGCAAGTTGCTCAGTCTCTCTGGACTTCTGTTCCTCTTACAACCTCCTAATAATATTAATATTGATGATGATGGTATTCGCTAAGCGCTTACTTGCCAGGCACTGTTCTAAGCACTGGGGTAGAAACAAGGTAGTCAGGTTGGACACAGTCCCTGTCCCACATGGGTCTCACAGTCTTAATCCCCATTTTACAGTTGAGGTAGCTGAGTCCCAGAGAAGTGAAGTGGATGGGAAGTAATAATATGTAATAAATAAGGATAGTTTCTCTTTATTGAGCTGTCTGACACCTATTTTGAATGCTGAATATCCCAGTAGATGATGGCTTTTTCTTCAGAATTCAACTCCCTGAACAAGGCCTCTTCATTCAATTTGAGGAGTGAGTTTGTGGGAAGACAGGGTTAGTCCATTCCAGTGGGATGTTGGGATGTTTGAAAGGGCCAAGTATCATGTTTGGCTCTGAAATCTCTTTGCTTTCTTGGAGCTCATGGCAGAGAGCCACTTGGAGCCTAGTGAGTGAGTAAATTGACAGAAATAGAGAAGATTCTGCTTCTCAATTCCTCTCACTTTCATTCATTCATTCAATCATTTATTGAGCACTCACCTTGTGCAGAGCACTGTACTAAGCACTTGGGAGAGTACATTACAACAATAAGCAGTCACATTCTTTGCCCACAAAGAGATTACAGTCTAGAGAAGGGGAGAGAGATGTCAATACAAATAAATAAAATAAAAAATTAATAATAATAATGATAATTATACATAATTGCTGCAGGGTTGAGAGAGGGGAAGAAAAAGCTTTGAACATTCATATTGGGATTTCCCGTAAAGAATTTGAAATCAGTCTGGTCCTGCAAATGGAACTAATTAAATTGCTTTTCTCTATCTTCTTCTTCAGGGTAGTTAAAACTCCCTGGTGGCCAAGATGTAACAAAGGGGTGAATTTCTCTTGGAGAAGCAGCGTGGTCCTGTGGAAAGAGCACTGGCCTGGGAGTCAAAGGACCTGCGTTCTAATCCTCATTCTATCATGTACCTGTTGTGTAACCTTGGACAAGTAACTTAACTTCTCTATGCTTCAGTTCCCTCATCTGCAAAATGAAACTTCAATACCTGTTCTCCCTCCTACTTAGACTGTGAGCCGCATGTTGGACTTGATTATCTCATATCTACCCCAGTGCTTAGTACAGCAGCATGGTTTAGTGGAAAGATCACGGGCTTGGTAGTCAGAGGTCATGGGTTCTAATTCTGACTCCGCCACTTGTCTGCTCTGTGACCTTGGGCAAGACACTTAACTTCTCTGTGCTTCAGTTACTTCATCTGTAAAATGGGGATTAAGACTGTGAGCCCCACATGGGACAACCTGATTACCTTGTATCTACTCCAGTGCTTAGAATGGTGCTTGGCACATAGTAAGCACTTAACAAATACCATCATCATTATTATTATTACAGTGTTTAACATATACTAAGCACTAAAGTAATACTATTATTATTATTATTACCAGGGAGAATCCAGGCAGAGTTGCTTTAAGTGGGGAGGAGGAGAAAGAGAGAAGATGAAAAAAAGGAGGGAAGGACAGAAGTGCGAGCATGAGTAAGAAAAAGAGGAGGAAGAGAAAAAGGGGTAAGGGAGAATAAGAAAGGAATGGGGAAGAGGAGGAAAGAAAGGAGGAGGAAAAGGAGGTATAATTGTAACTGTGGTATTTAAGAGCTTACTATTTGCCAAGCACTGCACTGGGGTAAGTATAAATTAATCAGGTTGAATACCATTCCTGCCCCACTGTGTAAGTAAGAGAGAGAACAGGTATTGTTTCCCCATTTTATAGTTGAGAAAACTGAAGCACAGAGAAGTTAAGTGACTTGCTCAAGATCACAAAACAGGTAAGTGGCAGAACTGAGATTAGAATCCAAGTCTCCTTTTTTTCCAGTGGTACTTACTAAGCACTTACTATGTGCCAAACACTGTACTCAGCACCTGCTGGCACATTGTGCTTAACAAATGCTATTATTATTAAAATAATG
Source organism: Ornithorhynchus anatinus (assembly GCF_004115215.2). Lineage (NCBI taxonomy): Eukaryota > Metazoa > Chordata > Mammalia > Monotremata > Ornithorhynchidae > Ornithorhynchus > Ornithorhynchus anatinus. The sequence goes on along the minus strand of NC_041730.1, from coordinate 43,346,392 downwards.
AGGTTGGTTAAAGTTCCTGATGTACCTGGGGCTCACTGTTTCAATAGGAGGGAGGAAGATTTAAATCCCACTTTACAGATGAGGTAACTGAGACACAGAGAAGTTAAGTGATTTACCCAAGATCACACAGAAGAGAAGTGGCAGAGCTGGGATTAGAATCCAAGTCCTCTGGCGCCCAGGCTTGTGCTCTTTCCGCTAGGTCATATTGGAAGAGGAGGAGGGGGAGGAGAAAGAAGAAGAGGAGGAGCAGAAGGAAGAGGAGATCTGAATCGAAGATCTCTATGGATTAATCAATGGGGTGATTCTTACAATAAACAGAAACTTCACCTTGAGGCCCAAGCAAACCAATCTTTCCTGCTTTTGTTATGGTGTTATCTCAAGTGTACAAGTTTTCATTTTCGAGGTTTTACAGTTGACTGAGAGTGGAAAAGGGAGGGACTGGGAAGACCATTGGAATTCTGTAATGGATTTAACAGTAGGAATTAAATCTGAACTGACAAGGGCAGTGTGGTGAAGGAACAAAGAGACAGGGCAGGAGCATTAAGGATGCTCCATCAATATAACAATGAGGCAGATTACATGGGATTTCCATTGTGGGGTCATGTAGAAAGATTCTGATCATGAGTTACAGCTGAGTGGAGTCCGGAGAGAGAAGGAATGGGTGCGGAAATCAGAGAACTGGGAGAATGGAAGACACTGGGGTCTAGTGAAAAGAAAATGGGAAACTCAGGTTCAAGTCCCAGCTCTGTTTTGATTATGGCCATACCTAACCTTTCTGGGCCTCAGTTTCCTCATCTGTAAGATGGGGATAAGATAGACTATGAGACCAGTAGGGGTCCTGGATTGTGTTGGATTCATAACCTTGTATCTATCCTAGTTCTTAGCACAGAGTAAGCATTTAATACATTCAATAGTATTTATTGAGCGCTTACTATGTGCAGAGCAATGGACTAAGCGCTTGGAATGAACAAGTCGGCAACAGATAGAGACAGTCCCTGCCATTTGACGGGCTTACAGTCTAATCGGGGGAGACGGACAGACAAGAACAATGGCAATAAATAGAGTCAAGGGGAAGAACATCTTGTAAAAACAATGGCAACTAAATAGAATCAAGGTGATGTATATTTCATTAACAAAATAAATAGGGTAATGGAAATATATACAGTTGAGCGGGCGAGTACAGTGCTGAGGGGATGGGAAGAGAGAGGGGGAGGAGCAGAGGGAAAGGGGGAAAAGAGGGTTTAGCTGCGGAGAGGTGAAGGGGGGGTGGTAGAGGGAGAAGAGGAGCTCAGTCTGGGAAGGCCTCTTGGAGGAGGTGAGTTTTAAGTTGGGTTTTGAAGAGGGGAAGAGAATCAGTTTGGCGGAGGTGAGGAGGGAGGGCGTTCCAGGACCGCGGGAGGATGTGGCCCAGGGGTCGACGGCGGGATAGGCGAGACCGAGGGACATGCTACAGTCACTGTTGATTGAGGTGATCATTTTGTGCTAGAAATGTAAAAATAAATATAACTCTTTTCTCATACATTTTGTCTGGGGAAAATGATATTTGTGTGGCAATCGTGCTTTATATTTGGATCAAAGTGATATATTTGATTTCTTTCCTATTCAGTGAAATATGAATTACCCAAAAGATATATTAGCTGATCCCATTTGGCTGTCCAAATGGCAAATACTTGCAGAAAAAAGTAGTGATATCTCTGGTTTTGTTAGTTATTGACTGTCAAACCAAAAAATGTCTATAATTCTGTCCTTACGCTCTTTCCCGCACAGACACTCTATTAATAGTTTACAGTGTGCAAAGTACTCTACTGAATCTTTGGGAGAGTACAGTAGAAGAAGAAAACATGATTTCTGCCCATAAGGAGCTTACTGTCTAATGGGAGAGCCAGACTTAAACTAATATTCCAAGAAAGGGAAAAGTGCTTAAGTAACAGCATATGTAAATCATCACGTAGAAAAGTACAGTGTGCAACAAAGAGTGTGCCCAAGTGCTGAGATGAAAGCTATATGAGTTGTGGAGAGGAAAAAATTAATCTTGGAAAGCCTCTTGGAGGAGGTGAAATTTCAGTAGGGTTTTGAAGACAGGAAGCTCTATGGTGGCAGTTTTGAAGGGGTCAGAGATGATGGGAAGAGTTAACAATGAGGCACAGTGAGAAGGTGATCTGCGGAGAGTATGAGCTGGGGTGAAGTAGGAGAAGAGAGTGAATAGATAAACATGGAGCAAACTCATAGTATTGTAAAGTCATTGTTGAGGAGTTTCTGATTGATGCCGAGTGGAATGGATACCCATTGTAGGTATTTGAGTAGTGGAAAGAAATGAGCAGACTGACATTTTAGAAAGATGATCTGAGTAACAGTGTAAATTACTGAAGATAGGTTTTGTAGCTTGCCTCAGTAAGATGTGATGGAATAATAATAATAATGATGATGGTATTTGTTAAATGCTCACTCTGTATTGAACACTGGGGTAGATACAGTTTAATCAGGTGAGACGCATAAGTAGGAGGAAGAACGGGCATTTAATCCCCATTTTATAGATGAGGATACTGAGGCATACCAAAGTTAAGTGACTTACCCAAGGTCAGGAAAGTGGCAGAGCAGGGATTAGAACCCAGATCCTCAAGCCCCCAGTCCAGTGCTTTTTACATTAGGCTATGCCAGGCCCTGCTGAACACGTATGTGCTAGTACTAGTCCTTGACTCATGTGAGCTGTGTTTGGCTGTGGATCAGAAGGAGCTGTCATCGGTTAGAACATAGGTGAGACAGGTAAGACGGGGTGAGAAAGGTCTAACCAGACTCATGTTTCCAGCTTTGTGGCTGTGGACCACTCAATCAATCAGTTGAATTTATTGAGAGCTAACTATGTGCTGAGCACTATACTAAGCTCTTGGGAAAGTACAATATGACAGATTTGGTAGACACATTTCCTGCCCACAGTGAGTTTACAGTCTAGAGGTGGAGATAAACATTAATGAAAATAAGTAAATTATGGTTATCTACATAAGGCTCTAGGGCTGAGGGAGGGGCCGATAAAGGGTGAGAATCCATGTGCAAGGGCGATGCAGAGGAGACTGGGAGAAGGGGAAAGGAGGGCTTAGTCGGAGAAGGCTTCTTGGAGGAGATATGCTTTGAATAAGGTTTTCAAGGTGAGGAGAGTGATAGTCCGTTGGATATGAAGAGGGAGGACAATTCAAGCCAGAGGCAGGATGTGGGTGGGAGGTCAGCAGTGAGATAGATGAGAGCAAGGTACCGTAAATTGGCATTAGAGAAGTGAAGGGTGTGGGCTGGGTTGTATGAGGAAAGGAGAAAGGTAAGATAGGAGGAGGCAAGGAGATTGCTTTAAAGTCAATGGTAAGGTATTTCTGTATGATGTGATGGTAGATAGACCATAGACTCAGCCCCAGAACAGGGTCTTTTCCTGCTTGGAGGTCTTTCAGATTGGAATATTATCTCCAGGGTAAGGAAGGGGAGGGAGTTATAGCCGGGCCTGCCTTACCCCCGTTTTTGGGTTGGTTTCCTCTCTGCTCCTCACTGATTGTTGCTTATCTCCCTCATACCATTCTTTCCACACTTCTCGAGTGGGTTGTTTACAACTGCTGCCTCCACTTCCTCTTCTCCAATTCCCTCCAGACGCCCTGCAATCTGGCTTCCACTCCTTCCAGTCCATAGAAACCACCTAAGGTCACCAATGATCTCTTTCCTGTCAAATCTGATGGCCTCTACTCCATTCTAATCCTACTTGACCTCTCAGCTGCCTTCAACACTGTGAACCCCCTTCTGGAAACACTATCCAACCTTGCCTTCAGTGACGCTGTCCTGTCATGGTTCTCTTTCTTTCTCTCTGGTAGCTCTTTCTTTCACCAGCTTTTCTTCTGCCTCTCACCACTTAACTGTGGGAATTCCTCAAGGCTCAGTTTTGGATCCCTTTCTATTCTCCATTTACCCCCTTCAGTTTTAGATTGTGAGCCCCCTGAGGGACAGGGACCACTGTCTAATTCCTAACTGTATATTCTTTTTCAGACCTTAGCTCATTGCTCTGAACACAGTAAATTCATAATAAATACTATTACTATACACTTCTTGGCTAACTCCTTCCCTCTCAAGGTTTTGACTACCATCTCTACCCAAATGATTTTCAATTCTACATCTCCAACTCTGACCTCTCTTCTTTTTTGTAGTCTTGCATTTCCTCCTTCCCTCAGGACATCACTTTTTGAATGTCCCCTTGATACCACAAACTTAACATGTCCAAAACAGAACTACTCTTTCCACCCAGATTCTGTCTTCCCACCAAATTTCTCATCATTGTAGATAGCACCACTTCTCCCTGTCTTACAAGCTTTAATATTGGCATTGTTCTCCACTAATCTCTTGCATTCCACCCACATATTCAGTCTGTTTCCAAATGCTGTCTGTTCAACTTTTACAACACCTCTAGAACTTACCCCTTCTTTCCACCTAAACTGCTACCATGCTAATCCAAACACTCAACTACTGACCGAATCAGCCTCCTCGCTGACCTCCCTGCCTCCTGCCTTCTCTCTCTTCAGTAATCAATCAATCAACCAATTGCATTTATTGAACTTACTGTGTGCAGAACACTGTACTAAGTGCTTGGGAAAGGACAATATAAGATTTGGTAGACAAGTTCCTTGCGCACAAGTTTACAATCTAGAGGGGAATACATAATTAATAAATTACAGATATATACATAAGTGCTGTGGAGCTGAGAGAGGGGTGAATTCAGGATGCAAAGCCAAGTGCAACAGGGACACAGAAAGGAGTGAGAGAAGAGGAAATGAGGGCTTAGCCGGGATGGCCTTTTTCAGATGTGTTTTTAGTAAGGTCAGGAGGATGATCATCTATCAAACACCAAGCGGGAGGGCATTCCAGAAGTTGGGCCAGAGGTTGGTGGTGAGACAGATGAGAGTGAGGTACAGTAAGTACGTTGACATTAGAAGAGTGACTTGTGCAGGCTGATTTGTAGTCGGAAATCAGGGAGGTAAGGTAAGAGGGGGCAAGGAGTGCTTTAAAACCAATGGTAAGGAATATCTCTTGGACGCAGAGGTGGATGGACAATCACTAGAGGTTCTAGAGTTGTGGGGATGCATGGACTGAATGGTTTTGTAGAAAAATGATCTGGGCACCAGAGTGAAATATGGACTGGAGTAGGGAGAGACAGGAGGCAGGGAGGTCAGCAAAGATGCTGATGCAGTAAACAAGTAAACAAGTTGGGATAGGGTAAGTCCTTGGATAAGTGCGATAGCAGTTTGGATGGAGAAGGAAGGGTGAGATTTAGTGATGTCCTGAAGGTTGAACTAACAGGATTTGGTGAAAGATTGAATATGTGGGTTGAAAGAGAGACATGAGTCGAGGATAATGATAAGGTTATGGGCTTGTGAGACAGGAGGATGGTGGTGCTGCCTACAATGTTGGGAAAATTATGGGGAGGGATGGGTTTTGGGGAAGATAAGGAATGCTGTTTTGGACATATTAAGTTTGAGGTGTCAGCAGGACTTCCAAGTAGAGATGTCCTGAAGACAGGAGGAAATATGAGACTGCAAAGAAGGAGAGAGATCAGGGCTGGAGATGTAGATATGGTGACCATCCACATAGAAATGGTAGTTGAAGACATGGGAGCGAATGTGTTCTGCAAGGTAGTGGATGTAGCTGGAGAATAGAAGGGGACTCAGAACCGAGCCTTGAGGGACTCCCATAGTTAAAGGGTGGGAGGCAGAGGAAGAGACCACAAAAAAGACTAAAATGAGAGGTCAGAGAGATGAGGAGAACCAGGAGAGGACAGTGTCAGTGAAGCCAAGGTTGGATAATGTTTCCACCAGAAAGGGGTGGCCAACAGTTCACATTTCACTCTACTGCCTGGATCGTTTTTCTAAAAAGAGAAGCAGCGTGGCTCAGTGGAAAGAGCCTGGGCTTGGGAGTTAGAGGTCATAGGTTTGAATCCCTACTCTGCCACTTGTCAGCTGTGTGATTGTGGGCAAGTCACTTCACTTCTCTGTGCCTCAGTTCCTTCATCGTATAATGGGGATGAAGACTGTGAGCCTCACGTGGAACAACCTGATTACCCTGTATCTCCCCCAGCGCTTAGAACAGTGCTCTGCACATAGTAAGTGCTTAACAAATACCAACATTATTATTAAAAAGACTGTTAGTCCATGTTTTTCCACATTTCAAAAACCTCCCATCGTTGCCCTTCCAACTCCATATCAAATAGAAACTCCCTAACACTGGCTGTAAGGTACTCAATCAGCTCTCCCCGTCCTACCTTACCCCTCTAATCTACTGCAACTCAGCCCATGCACTTCGCTCTTTGAATGCCAACCTACTCTCTGTACTCAATCTCATCTGTCTCTCCACAATCCTCTCTCTGGCCTGGAACTCCACCTCCCTTCATAGCTAAAAGACCACCCATCTCCTCATCTTCAAAGTCCTTTTAAAATCATATCTCCTTTGAACGTCCTTTCATGATTAGCCTCTCATTTCCCCACCCTATTCACCTTCCCCTCGGTGTCACTTGTGCACCAAAGTCTGAACCCTGTAAGCACTTTGATACTCACCCTTTTCCCAGGCTCCCAGAACTTAGGTTCACGTTCTAACACTCTGCCACTTCCCTATCTGCAATTTTATTTTAATCTCTCTCTCCCTCTAGATTGTAAGCTCCTTGTGGACAAGGATCATGACTACCCACTCTATTGCCTTGTACTCTCCCAAGCACTTAGTAGTACTAATGATATTTATTAAGTGCTTACTGTGTGCAGAGCTCTGTACTAAGCATTGGGAATGAATACACAGGTGAAATTTAGACTCAGTCTCTGTCCCTCCAGAGATTCACAATCCAATAGAGTATTCTGTCACAGTAACTGCTAAGTGCCATCGATTAACTGACTGATTGATGATGTTTTAAAACTCCCTGATGTTTAGCAGGAAAAAGATCCCCCAGATTACTCAAGCTCAATGCTACCCCTCTCCTGAGCTTGCTGGGGCAAGTTATTGAATCAATCAATCAATCAATCATTGGCATGTACTGAGTCCTTACTGTGTGCAAAGCACTGCATTAAGCACTTGGGAGAGTATACTACAATCGAGTTGGTGGACACATTCCCTGCCCATAAGGAGTTTACAGTCCAGAGTGGGAAACAGATATTTAGATAAATTACAGAAATGTATGTGACTGCAGAGCTTGGGGTTAATCAAAGCCACAGCAGGTTTAGGTAATCAGCGATGTGAGACTCCATTTTGCATTGGGGTATAGGGTCCAGACACTGTTCGTCTTTCAGAAAGGAGTCACTGAGTCTCTGGTCATTTCTCAGGGCTTGTCTTCATTACTGCTGCATTGATGGTGCCTGTGCTAGGGATGTGCAATCTAGCGACAATATATCGGAAAGAAATACGCTGAAATTTGCAATGGGACATTCAATGAGGCATGGAAATTTAGAAGTTGTGTAGATATACTCTAGTTGTGCTTGCAATTACATGTACAAGCACTAATTAGGCAACAAGATATAATTAAACTATTTTGTTTGGTATTTTAAAAAATAAATATTTTTTAATGGACGGCATGATGAAATTTGAACATCATCCTATTTGTGCTCATTCTTCTTTTCACAATGTTGGATAAGGAGTTTATAGTGTAATTGCATGTGGTAATAATGCTTGATAATTATATATTTGCAAGTGTTTACATTTCGCATGAAATAGGACTGAAGTCATTTCATAAATGCACCATTATGGACTGTGTATTCTCCATTGAAAGTGGGAATTTATATAAAAATGACAATAAGCTTATTGGGAATAGGAGGCAAACTCCCAAAGAAGTGAAATCACTGTGAACATGTCAACCTTGATTGTAGCTGTTAAGCTCTTTGCTGTGGCTCCTACCTTGACTTACCACTCCTGTTACCCTATTCACAGTCCTTGATATCCTCAGGCTGGAGAGGTTCGTCTGTTGAAGGCCTAAGCAGCTTGGCCTAGAGAAGCAGGTGTTGCCTAGTGGATAGAGGACAGGCCTGGGAGTCTAATCCTGGCTCCACCACTTGTCTGCTGGGTTCCTCAGTTATCTCATCTGTAAAATGGAGATTAAGACAGTTAGCCCCATGTGGGACAGGGGCTGTGTCCAACCTAATTAGCATGTATCTACCCCATTGCTTAGTACAGTGCCTGGCACGTAGTAAATGCTTAACAAATACCATATTAAAATAATAATAATCATATTTGTTAAACACTTACTATGTGCCAAACACTATATTAAGTACTGGGGCAGATACAAGTTAATTAGGTTGAACACCGTCCCTGAGCCAAATGGGGATCACAGTCTATGTAAGGGAGAGAATAGGCTCTGAATCCCCATTTTACAGATGAGGAAATGGAAGCACTGAGAAGTTAAGTGACTTGTCCAAGATCACATAGAAGGCAAGCGGTAGAAACGGGAATAGAACTCAGGTCATCTGACTCCCAGGCCGGTGATCTTTCCACTAGGCCACACTGCTTCCTGAGGAGAAAGGCAGTGTCTACCTCAGTGGGACATTCCTCAGGGCTGCTTCCAGGGTCACACGACCACTGCTTGGGATTCACCGATTCACACTCTTCATTGTTCGAGGGAAGGATCAAAGTCACTTGACTGCACACAGCCATCCTTCAGCAGCAAAATGCCCACAGTCTGTTGTTCCATCCACCCCAGGGGATTTTCCACAAACAGTGAAATGGCTCTTCCTACCAGCTAACACCCAGAGAACTCTAACACCGGCTTTTGGTATCTTCTCAGGAAGGTAATTATCTGATCTCCAAATCCCAGTTAGTCCTGCCTCAGCCCCCGGGACTTGATTTACAGCTTCTGTCCAATGTGACCCTCAGGTGACTGACAGTAGAGTGCCAGGAGGAGTTCTGAGGGTGTGGTGGGTGGGAGGCCCAAACAAGAGGGGTACAGATTCCAAATATTCTCAGGTTCTGCCCTCAACAAATCCCCAATTCTAAAGACCAACCTCCCCAGCCTGGAGGCAGAATCAGGAGATTATGGCGTCGGACAGAGGGGAGTTTTTCGTTTTCAAACCAGATGAAGGTGGTGTTTATACAAGAGAGATTTGCCCTGCGTATATCGGGCATTTCCGTGTTCAGGTGACCCAGGTTAAGAAACCATGATAGTAAATTATCTTTCTATTTACCCAGAATAATATTGGCAGAACCGGGTTGAATTAGCACCGGCTGTTGAACAGCTTTAATCCTTTTGTTTATAGTAAGAGGGCTCAGTGAAACTATCGTTGTCTTGGCTGAAACGGCATTCCGGAGTCCTGACACAGAAACCAACATCTGAGGAAAACAAGCAAAATCTTAAACATTTGAATAAGGGAATGATTCATATCACAGTTGCTTCTGAATCATTTTTGACTTGCCTGTCTTTATCTTGAGTAAGACCAGGTATCAGGGTATCATTCTCATCATCAGCAGCAGGAGAATCAATGTCACCATCCACAAGTATTTATTTAGTGTCTGTCTGCAGGTGGCATTGTGCTAGTTCATGTAAAAAATAACTCATGTAGAGAAGCAGCATGGCTTAGTGAATAGAGTAAGGGCCTTGGAGTCAGAAGGATCTGGGTTCTAATCCTGGCTCCCCCAAACCTCTGCAGTGTGACCTTGGGCAAGTCACATGTAAAATGGGGATTAAGAGTGTGAACCCCAAGTGGGGCAGGGACTGTGTCCAACCTGATTAACTTGTATCTACCCCAGTGCTTAGATCAGTGCCTGGCATGTCAAGTGCTTAACAAGTAGCATAATTATTAAGAGAGGGTGTTACCCTGTAAGAGTTTACCACTCAAAATGCCCAACGATTTGCCACAATTTCCAGAAGACATCATGATGGAAAATATGATGCTTAATTTCTAGGCATAGAGTCTCTGAACCCTGTGTCCCAGTTACAGTGACGTCTTGTGAGGACTCCTTTTGGTGGAAAGTGTCCACCAGGCTGTAGGCTGGACCAAAATGGCTCCACTGTTCTAGTATTGGGCCATTTTAACTAACTCTGAACCAAGGAACTGTTCAGAGCCAAGCAGGGGGGATGATAGACTGTAAGTCTGGTGTGGGCAGGGATTGTCTATCTTTATTGCTGAATTATACTTTCCAAGTGCTTGGTACAGTGCTCTGCACACCACCTGATCAACTCTGCTCCAGGCCCCTGGGACCTTTAGTCTGGCCCTGTCTAAGGGATTCAATCAAACAGAATCAAACAGAAACTCCTGATTCAAGACTTTCCACAAATTCTCTCCTTCTTACATATCTGCTCTCTTCACCCATCAAACCCCAGCTCACACTCTTAACCCCCTTCGAGCTGATCTAATTGTATCTTGCCTGTCTTTGACCTATTACACATCTCCTTCCTCTGGATGAAACCCCCTTAGTCCCCACCAAACCAAATCCCACCCCACTTTAAAAAAGCCACCCTACTAATCCCCACCTGCTTGGTCATGTCATCCCAGCAACCACTTTCAGCACTCATGTGTTTATTGGTTTATTTATTCCATTTCATTATTCACTTTTGAATTTCCTAGTTGTAACTAAGCTTTTATTCTCATTCTTAGTGAAGGTCTACAATTTCTGTCTTCCTGTGTCTGCCATTAGATTGCGAACTCCTTGAGGACTGGATCTTTTTCTTTTGTTGAATGCAAAGAATATTACTTTGCACCCAAAAGGCAATTAATAAATGTGCTATGCTGATACTGCTGCTGCATCTCAACAGTCCTGGGAGAAGGACAAAGAACACAGTTCTTTCCTGTCGAGGCGTAGAAACTCAGCTGTTCTTTTCCACCTCTTGTCTTGCTCTCTTTGGTTGGTTCCTGGCTTCCCTATGTCATTCATTCATTCAATCGTATTTATTGAACGCTTCCTATAGGCAGAGCACTGTACTAATCACTTGGAATGTACAATTCGGCAACAGATAGAGACAATCCCTGCCCAACAACGGGCTCACAGTCTATGTCCTTTCCCCATACCCCAGACTAATCCTTCTCCTGAGTCTTTGCCTCCCCTCCACTCTTCTCCCATTCTCCTCTTCTCCCTTTTCTATTCTTTTAATTCATACATTTTTCAACAGTGGGTATTGGTGTCACGGCCATTTCTACCACTGCCATCATTTCCTTGCAGTTCCAGAAGGTAATAATAATAATAATAATGTTGGTATTTGTTAAGCGCTTAACTATGTACGAAGCACTGTTCTAAGCGCTGGGGTAGATAGAGGGTCATCAGGTTATCCCATGTGAGGCTCACAGTCTTCATTCCCATTTTACAGATGAGGTAAATGAGGCACCAAGAAGTGAAAGTGGAGACAAGTTCAGGATGTGTGGAGGGAGGGCAGGGAATCTGTGGGTTGGGAACCAGGAAAAAGAGGGATAGGACAGGGGTGGGGTCGGGAAGTAGGCAGGATTACTTACCTGGCTAAAATGTAAATATGGAAACTCCAGTAGATGTAACTTAGACAGGAAGTGACTCAGACAATAAGTGAGTACTGAATAAGCCCCAAAGTCAGTATTATCTTTAATCATTAGTAAGTGTCTGTAAAAGGAATTGTGAAAATTTCACATTAGACCTTCAACATCAGAGGTACCAGGCAAGGCAGGGGAGAGATCTGAGACCCTTATCAAATGTACCTCCACAACCTCTCTACTCTTCCCATTCTCATGGGAGAGGAAGACACTTTCTCCCATTTTGTTTGGTTATTTATTTGTTTTATGGTACTTGACAAGAGCTCATTAAATGTGTCAAACACTTTTCTAAGGGTTGGGGTAGGTACAAGTCAATTAAGTTGGGACAGTCCCTGTTCCTCATGGGGTTCACAGTCTTAAGTAGGCGGGAGAACAGGTATTGAATCCTCATTTTACAGTTGAGAAAACTGAGGCACTGAGAAGTAAAATGATTTGCCCAAGGTCACACAGAAAGCAACTGGCAGAGCAATTGGTAGAGCCGCAGTTAGAACCCAGGCCCTCTGAGGCCCATGCTCTTTCCGCTTGGCCAGACTGCTTCATTCCTTTCTCCTATTGTGATTCTCAGGGGCTTCACCATCCAGGTGGATTATAATTTTGACCCCACCTCATCCATTTGCTTCTTTTCACTTCTCAACTGGGCCAAACTCTCATTTCACCCCACCTTAGGTCCACATCACAATAGACCTCATCCTCTTTCTCAAATTTTGCCCTCATCACCCACCATGAACTCCAGGCTCTGGACCCACCCTATCTGTTTCAGGGCTATCAAACTCCTCTAGAGGTTCCTGCCAACCTCTCATTTTTTTTTAAATGGTATTAAGCGTTTATTACTTGTCAGATAGTATTCTAAATTCTGGGCTAGGTACAAATTAATTAGGTCGATACAGTCCCTATCCTGTATGGGGCAAACAGTCTAAGTAGCAGGGAGAACAGGCATCCCCATTTTACAGTTGAGGTTACTGAGACACATAGAAGTTATGTGACTTGCCCAGAGTCACATAGCAAATAATTGGCAGAGTGGGATTAGAACCCAGGTCCTTTGAAGCTAATGAACATGCTCTGAACTCTGCGCTCTCTTCCAAGCTGTATCCCTTGTCCTGTTGTTTCCTTCATTTGGGAACTGCACGCAGACAATAGAAATCCAGGAACCAGGCTGTTTTCTGCCACATTAAATTAATTCTGTCCTGTCTCTTTTCTGCTCACCAATTCCTCTATTCCTTCTTCGTCAGCTCCACGTCCACAATCCCCACAGACTATTCCAAACTTCTAAACTCCATCCTGAAGCCCCAGTGTTTCCACTTTCTCCTTCACTAACGTCTGTGGTGTAGTGGATAGAGCACCGGCCTTACAGTCAGAGGGTCATGGGTTCTAATGCTGGCTCTGCCACGTTTCTGCTGTGCGACCTTGGGCAAGTTACTTATTTGCCCTCTTGCGCCCACTGTTTGTAGACTATTTTTACCTGTTGGACTTCCCCATTCGACTGTAAACTCCTTGGGTGCACAGAGAATGTGTATCTTGCTTTTGTTTTACTCCCTCAAGGGTTTAGTATGCTGTTTCACATTTGGTAGATGTTTAATAAATATTATTGATGAATTTATTGACTGAGAGGCAGTGGACCTCCCTCCCCACCTGCTCCATCAGCTCTAGAGAGAGGGACGAGGAGCAGTTGGTTTGGCACATGGTAGACACCTTGAGGCCATGGACATGGCATTTGACTTTGAAAGAATGGTGACTTTTTGAAGTGCCAAGCTGGTTATTACAGCAGTTATTTATTGGCCTTCCTAGCTCTGAGTTGGACTTTTGGCCATGTGTGATCTTTCCTGATTTTAGATGGTGCACTCTGTGAAGACCGGGACAGTACTCATTAATCTTCATTGTATTTTCTCTAGAGGTTGGCACATTGTAATGTGCTTAATAAATCATTGCAATGATCATTATAAAGGGGAGTGGATGGTAGATTGCTACTTCTCTCTGGAGTAGTCTGGAAGGACTTCCTGGTGGAAGAGGGATTTCAGGAGCTCCTGAATGATGGGAGGCAGAATTCTTGAAGAGATGGGAGTAGCAAGTCTGCTCTAGAAGAAGATTTGGAGGTGAGCATGTGATTGAATCAATGGTCATTGAATCAATTTGCTTGGGAGGAGCAGAAGGGAGGAGCTGTTAAATAGGGAGTTATTGTAGGATTTTCCAAGGTAAGTGAAACAGCCTAGGGAGGCAATGGAGCTGAAGGATGAAAGACCTACATCCTATTCCATGGGGAAATAGGAACCCTCCACTATGCAATGGGAAGACTCTACTGTATAATAATAGTAATAATAATTATGGTTATGTGTTTTCCATGTGCCAAGCATTATTCTAAGCACTGGGGTAGATACAAGCTAGTCAGGTTAGACACAGACCATGTGCCTATCACAGTCTTAATCCCCATTTTACAGATGAGGTAACTGAAGCACAGAGATGTGAAGTGACTTGCCCAAGGTCACAGACAAGTAGCGGAGACAGGATTAGAACCCAGGTCTTTCTTACTCCCAAGCTCATCCTCTACCCAGTAAATCACACTGCTTCTGGGTGGAACCTAAGAAAGGGTTGTTGAAGTCACAGTGAAGAAGACTAACACAGCAATTTAGTGGAGGAGGTTGGAAGGGATTCAAGGGCCTGAACTCTCTTATCCCTCAAATCATCCAGTCCATGTATTTTTCCTGTTGTCAAAGCTCTCCTTAAAAAAAACCCCAAAACAAACAAACCATATTCTCCAGGAAGGCTTCCATGATTTACTCACAACATCCCAGTCATAACCACTGAGCAGCCACCCTTAGCATTTAAGTATTTACTTATTCTCTAGCCTCAGCACTTACATACCTATGCATATTTATCTGTATTTACAATTTTTTATCTAGCCATTTCTTTCTGACATCTTTGTACTACTTCTTGCTCTCATTATTTGTTAATACGTTTTTGTCTGTCTCCCTTTAGAATGTAAATTCCTTGAGGGCAGGAAATATATTCTACTTTTCTTGGCCTCTTCCAAGGTTTACTACAGTGCTTTGAACTTGGTAATAATAATAATAATAATGTTGGTATTTATTAAGCGCTTACTATGCGCAGATCACTGTTCTAAGTGCTGGGGTAGATACAATGTAAACAGGTTGTCCCACGTGAGGCTCACAGTCTTCATCCCCATTTTACAGGTGAGGTAGCTGAGGCACAGAGAAGTGAAGTGACTTGCCCATAGTCACACAGCTGACAAGTGGCAGAGCAGGAATTCGAACCCATGATCTCTGACTCCCAAGCCCATGCTCTTTCCACTGAGCCACGCTGCTTCTCAATGGTAGATGCTCAATACATACCGCTGATTGATCGGTTGAGAGAAAGTCACAACAGGAAAGAAGAAGGACCACAGGACTTGGACTAAGGCTGGAAAGAAAGGGGGACAGGGTAGGGGAATGAGATGGAAAAAGCAGCCAGATTTGTTAAGAGACAGGGTGTTCAGTGAGAATGACAGCAGCGAGGTGAAAATGATGTTTCTTGTTCAGGCGATATGGAGGAGACAAATACACGCTAGAAATCAGTGAATCTTTGACATGATCATTGAGGGTAACCATTTATATAGCATAAATCCTTCCATTGAAAAGGAGGTGATAATGAAAAATTATGAAATTGTCAGGTCCCATAATTGAATATTTGTGCTCACAAACCTGCTCTCCCATACTACAACTGCCCTAGGGTACATATGCAGGCTCTGTACACTGTATAGTAAGCTGAAGGCTCATGAATATCAATCAATCAATCTTTTTAATTGAGTGCTTACTCTGTGCAGAGCACTGTACAAGGCATTTATGTAGTATACTGACAGGAAGGGAGAACATCAATGGGTAGGGGTCCTGCTTGGTGTCAAACAATTTGTTCTTCTGTCACATATTAGTCCTGACAGGTTCTGGGTCTCAATTTTCCCTCCTCCTTTCCCTTTCCATGCCTTCGTTCCTTATCCCTGCTTGTCCCCACTGACCCGAAATGCTGACCAAGGATCAGCCTCTCTTTGGTTTCCTATGGGAAGGTGCCTCTCTCTTCTAAAGAAGGAGGCTAGGAAAGCCCAAGGATTACAGTGATGATGATGCTCATAATGATGATGACATGTGCCAGATAACTCTCTGTCTTCAGTTCAAACTAAAAATTAAGGAAAAACTGGAAAATATAAATAGAAGAAATGTGTTCTGGTGTGTGTGTGTGTATGTTGGGGGGGGCAGGTAGGTAAGAAAGGGTAGCCCCGGGCTCCCCTCCCCATCCACACCCACATCCTGGGTGTAATCTCTGAGGAGACTGGGAAAACCCAGTGTCCCAGTATGCAGATGAAAAAGTGACGGATATGATTTCTTCCTCTCTCTTTCCCCCGCTTTCCCCATCACCTGCTTGGCCCCTCTCTGGGGGATAAACAGCTTTTGCACGGTGTCGCTAATTTAGCTCCTGTGACTAAGCACAGAAGTCTGGATGCAAAATGTTGGTGCAGTTTTGACAAGATGCATACAGAGGTTCGGTGACTAGTTTTAATTAGGCCATCTTTGTTTACATTTGATGTTTATCAGCTAATTGGCATGGCAAGGTGTGAGTCACACAGCTTTCCCCTGGCATGAAATCAGTTTGTAGGAGAAAAACTGGGAGAACAAATGATCCCAATTACTGGAGAACCCACTGGGCTAATTATTATCCCACTGAGGACAACGCCTCCTCCCCCTCCTGGCCTCCTCCTTCCCCCTGCTCCACATAGGCGAGACCTGAAGTTGAGCCCCCAGTTGCTGTGAAGAGGTTCCCCAGTCAGAATCCAGCCGAGTGCTTCTCTGGTCTTGGGGAAGGACCGGGAGGTGGGGGTCACAGGGATGAATTCATCCCTCACCCACAAGTCCATTGGAATGCCCTCACCCTTCATGGTTTTCCTCCCCTCCCACGCCCTCAGCCCCCAACTCCGAGAAATCCGGCCCTCCATCTCCACGCCGAATACCTGAAGCGCGACAAGATTGAAGCTGTAAACCTGGCTCCTTGGGCGGTGGTGTATTCCCATGTTGCGACCGGTCCTAATTAAAAACAAACCAAACAGTAAATGAAGAAAAAAAAGGGCCATCTTTTCCCCCCCTCTCCTTGGTTAGCTGTGACTTGGCTGCTTTCCTGGTCCATTTTCTTGGCAGTACCAATACTATAGGGTTTCTGGATCCTTCACCCCTACACCCTGAGAGCTGAGTCCTATATGCCGGGGTCCCCGTGCAGAGGAATGTATCTTGGCTGCCCTTGAGTTGAATGATGATCCTGGACCTTTAGAAATGCCACAAAGCTCCGAGCTCTCTGTCTCTCTTGTCTTCCCTCCTTAGTAGGGGTAACAGATGGCTGAGGCTTTCACCAATAGTCCGGAGCACATTGTCACTCCCAGCTGAAAGTGAAATATTCAGTGGCATTTAAATTAAATAGACTCTAATGCTTCAGTAATATTAATTACGTTTTCATTCATCCCTGGCCCAATAAATCAACATATAAAGATAGGATGATCCCGGGGCTGGCAGGAGAGCAGGGCTATTCTGCCCTTTGTGTGGTTATCCGCACAATGCCCCCATTCTTCCAGGGACACGACCGCCCCTCTAAACATCTGTGCTCGGCTCCACTTGAGGAGAAGCCAAAGTGGTAACATTTAAACTTTTCTTGTCCAATTTGTCCATGCAACAGGGCTTGATTCAACAAGAACTTTGCGAGCAAAACAGCAAACCGTGATAGCTGGCAAAAGTGTTGCATGATTTCAGTCCAGGGATATAGATTTATTTCGAGCGCTGGAAACTCGGGCCTGGTGCAGGGCCTCCATCCTGCTGCAGGACGTGTTTCCTTTAGCTCCAGCCTTTAAGGGAAGAGAGAAGGTGAAGTGGGAGGTGGGATAGAGTGAAGGAGGATCCGGAGACGGAGGGTAGAAGGGGAGATGGGGCGGGGGGGGTAAGGGGAGGCGTTGTTTGTAAACCTCCCATCGATATCTTGAATTTCAAGATTTGGGGAGGCCTTGCCATGGCCACACATTTTTTTGGTGAAAGCCATAGGGAAAATAGACTCAGGGCATCACCAACAGTGGTTTTTTTTCCCCTCGCTGCTATACATATGTAAAAGAAGGCTAATAAAACAGTCGAATAAAAGCTCACTGTAGTAAATCTTCAGCAGACAAAAACCTCCACTTGTGATGCTTCAAAGCTTTCCAGAGCTACCAGTTTACTCCAAAAGTCCCAACTCAATACCTCTGATTGGAAAATAAATAGCCTTCTGCATAAAAACTTCAGCCCAATTGTTGTTGTGTGAATGCCGAGTTTACATACAACAGCTTTCCTTGCCCAGATGACTTCCAAAGCAAGGATGCAAATAAAAATCTCTCTCCCTAGCAGAACCTGCCCCCTGCAGAAGGGCTCAGCGGCGTCCACACTAGCGAAATGTGACCAGGATAGGGATTCTGAGCTCTTAATTAATGGTGCCTTGGGTCTGGATTCGAAGCCGTTTGTGGGCAGGGAATGTACAATATAATCAGTTGTATTGTACTCTCCCAAGCACTTAGTACAGTCCTCTGCACACAATAAGTGCTCAGTAAATACCACTGATTGACTGATCTTGGAGAAGAAGGGATCCCAGAGACCCAATCAGAAAGAAAACAAGTTTGGTGAATGAGGTGGTGGGAAACCCTAGGTCAGATACCCAAAATTGGTCAAACGTTTGAAAACCTGATTCACAACCAAGTTCTGGAGGTGGGGGGATTGCTTAATAAATAAAAATTATGGCATTTTTAAAGCACTTACTATGTGCTAAGTGTTGTTCTAACTACTGGGGTAGATACGGGGTTATCAGGTTGGACTGAGTCCCTGTCTGTCATGGGGCTTACAGTCTAGGTAGTTGAGAGTAAATCAATCAGTCATACTCATTGAGCACTTCCTGTGTGAGGAGCACTGTGCTAAGCGAGATTTAATCCTCATTTTACACATGAGGGAACTGAGGCACAGGGAATTTAAGTAACTTGCCAAAGGTCACACAGCAAAGTGGCATACAGGGCTTAAAACCCAGATCCTCTGGCTCTCAGGCCTTATACTCTTCCCTCTCTCCCAAGCCTCTGCTTCTTTAAATCTTACAGACACCTGAGCCTGGTATTTACTGGAAACCATGGGCTTGTGGGAGCTTCCATTTACCCTAAAGAGATAGTTGTCTTGTCATCCAGATTGTGTTTCAGGGAAGTAGAGCAACAGCCTCCTTCAGTTCCGGTCCAAAGACAGCAGCAGCAGCACAGAGCTGTAATTCAGGAAAGAGTTGACTTATTGGATACAATTCTGCTCCACCCACTGGTTCGGTATTCAGCCTGGGTCACGTCTTTTTATCCTTTAGACCAGTCGAGAGGAATCTCTCAGAAATGCCTCCACCCTATGGAGCAGGAAGTTGTAGAAAAAGGGATGCACCAGCAAAATCAAAATGTTCAACTGATGCAATGGAGACTAATGCCCTTTCCTCTCCATCCAAACTGCTACCATGTTAATATAATCGCTGATCCTAACCCACCTAGATTACTGTATCAGCCTTCTTGCTGACTTCCCAACTTCTTGTCTCTCCCCATTCCAGTCCATACTTTACTCCGCTGTTCGGATCATTTTCTACAGAAAAGTTCAGCACGTCACCCCCCTCTTCAAAAATCTCCAGTGGTTGCCCATACACCTCTTTATCAAACAAAAACTTCTCATCATTGGCTTTAAAGCTGTCCACCACCTTGCCCCGTCCTACCTCACCTGGCTTCAGAGAAGGAGCGTGGCTCAGTGGAAAGAGACCGGGCTTGGGAGTCAGAGGTCATGGGTTCGAATCCCGGCTCTGCCACTTGTCAGCTGTGTGACTGTGGGCAAGTCACTTAACTTCTCTGTGCCTCAGTTACCTCATCTGTAAAATGGGGATTAATTGTGAGCCTCACGTGGGACAACCTGATGACCCTGTATATACCCCAGCGCTTAGAACAGTGCTCTGCACATAGTAAGCGCTTAACAAATACCGAGATTATTATGATTCTCTCCTACAACCCAGCCAGTATACTTGGTTCCTCTAGTGCTAACCTTCTCACTGTGCCTCAATCTCTCCTGTCTCGCCACCTACCCCTGGTTCACGTCCTGCCTCTGGTTTGGAACACCCACCCTCTTTAAATCCGACAGACAAGTACTCTCCCTCCCTTCAAAGCCTAATTGAAGGCACATCTCCTCCAAGAGGCCTTCCCAGATTAAGCCCCACTTTTCCTTATCTCCTTGCGTCGCATAGCCCTGACTTCCTCCCTTTGATCACCTCCCCCACCCCGCCCAGCCCCACAGCACTCATGTATATATATATATCTGTAATTTTAGTTATTTGTACTGATGTCTACCTTCCCCTCTCTAGACTGTGAATATGAATGGCAGGGAATGTCACTGTTTATTGTTGTATTGTACTTTCCTAAGCACATAGTACAGTGCTCTGCACACAGTAAATGCTTAATAAATATGACTGACTGAATAATAGGAATGTTATTTTCTGAAGAGCTGGAAAGGACCATTGTGGGTAGGGAATGTCTCTCTTTATTGCTGTATTGTACTTTCCAAGCACTTAGTACTGTCCTCTGCACAGAGTAAGCACTCAATAAATACGATTGAATTGAATGAATGAACAGAAAGATCTCAAATAAGGAATGTGTCACAAAAAAACGTTTTGTGGAAAAAAAAATCTTTGTCTCATCTCTGCATAAATATGATGTCTATGATCTTAACTCAGAGACATTTTGGAAACTCTCTGTTTATATCACCTATAGCTCTAAAATTGCCCTTCTCCATCCCCATTCTGAATTAAAATGAAACTTCAAAGCATGGTTCGTCTGTATGTCAGAAGACTAAATTTTACCTAAATTATAGACTCGGTTCCTCCAGCCGACCTCCCAGATTTCATCCCGTTAGCTACCACAATCACATAACCTCCTG
The DNA here is from genome assembly GCF_004115215.2 of Ornithorhynchus anatinus. NCBI lineage: Eukaryota > Metazoa > Chordata > Mammalia > Monotremata > Ornithorhynchidae > Ornithorhynchus > Ornithorhynchus anatinus. Next base: position 43,325,931 of record NC_041730.1, on the reverse strand, counting down.
CATGTCAGCCTTGCTTCTGGTCTGAAAGGTTGACTTGACCCACTTGGGTCCCAGTGAATATGTGCAAAGAAGACGACTTCCAAGTCTCTGGAACTACTAAGCCCGGTGATAGAATGGGATATTAAAAAGCAGATGGAAGACTTTTGGGCTGGATTTGCATGGAGCAAGGTAGGTTTGTGAAAAGGGTTTCTCTGTGGAAAATTTCCTTTCCTGACCTGGATCTGTATGCTTACTTTAATAATAATTGCTATTAGTACTAATTGTGGTATTTATTAAGCACTTACTATGTGCCAAGCACTGTACGAAGCGCTGGGGTTGATACAAGACAATCAGGTCCCACATGGGACTCACGGTTTAAGTAAGAGGTATTGAATCCCCATTTTGTAGATGAGGGAACTGAAGCCCAGAGAAGTCAAGTGACTTACCCAAGATCACACAGCAGGTAAGTGACAGAGGTGGAATTAAAATCCAGGTCCTCTGACTCTCAGGCCCGTGCTCTTTCTATTAGGCCACACTATTTCCCTTTAAGCAAGAAGCTAACAGTAGTGGAAATTGCTGTATGTAGACAAGAATCTTTTATATGAACAGTGTCACCTCAGAGGGGCCTCTTAAAGTTGGGACACCAGATCATAGATCATTTCTAGCCCCAAGCCTCATGTCCTACCACACCTCACTGTTGTTTGTGAATTTTTCTGCTGCTGTTAGGCTGGTAGTAATGGGTTGAGGAGAGCAACACAAAAGTCCCAGCACTCTGAGCAACAGCTGTTAACCAAGTACAGTCCTGGGCCAATCAGGAGGCACACATTGAAATACAATCACACCACCAAAAAAATCCCAAATCTGCACAAGCGCAGGCTTGTGTGGTCAATAACAAAACATTAAGATGAAATTTACTGTTTGCCATGGAAAAATCTTTAGAATTTAACATCGACTATGTCCCAGGTGGATGACAGGAGAAGGTAGATGTGTTGGATCCAGTGAGAAGTAGCCAGTCTGGCAATATTTCATCATTGATTAGTTGGTGTAATTCTGGTTATCTGCCTGGGACAACATCATTGTAATACCACAGAGTGGAGGAAGCATTAGGGAATTGCGGGGTGGGGGTCAGGGAGGAGAAGGGTGCAGGAGTTCATGGGAGCTGAAAATTGTTTTAGGTGAATATGTTAGTGACATTTACCGATGTAGCTTGTTAACATAGAGCATTAGCTGAGACAAAATGTATAAGACTAAACCCATTTACTCTGGAGTTGTAAGGTGACTAAAGCAGCTCTCATTCTCACAGGACACACTTTCACAACTATTTTCCCATCCCACTTTTTTTTGGGTGGTGTTGGAACTGAGCTTTCTCAGGGGCAGTTGTGTACCCTGCAATGGGAATTAGAGCAAACCCTGACATAACATTTGTTAAAAGAGCATCACCGTTCCTCTTTTGTCAAATAGGCAATTATAAACTTCTCTGATGAAGAGATTCTGGTCTGGATCCTCTAAGGATACAACCCAATCCTCCAACCATGGTCTCCAGGCTTTAGGGTGAGGCCGTAAAACTGCCTAATTGCTGTCGAAGGCTCCAGAGTTTTTCTGTGTTGGCCCTGGAGAAACTGGCTAACTCTCAGCTCTGGTGACTTCCACTCTCCCTGAGGGGATCCTGAGAAAAGAAAGAATATCAGAATTCCAAGCCCAAAGACACAGCAATGGTGTCCAGTGACCTCGACTAGGGCTTTGGTTGGGGAATAGGGGACCTCTAGCTTGAGGGAGATACAACCATGACAGAGAATGGAATGGATTTAGAAAGCACATATCATCTGCCCTCAGGATGGAGATTTTGGTCTGGTGAGTCGAGAACCAGAACCCAGGGATTCCATTTCTAACTGACCTGCTTTAATGACCTCAGGCAAGTCACTTAACCTTTCTGCCGCCATCTCACCACCTTTAAAATAAGGATATTATTACTTGTAAACCTTGTAATCTGCTGAGGCTGCTGTCCACAGGAATTAAGCAAAGTCTATAAGGTGAGATTTTTAGAGTTGGCCCTGATATAATAGCAAGATGCAGTATTATATACAGTTGGGGGCTAAATTCTTGATTTTGTGTTGAGTTAAATCCTTTACTCATAGCAAACATTAGCACCTAAACTTATCATTGTAGAGTAACTGGAAAAGAAAACACGGAGCCTGGAGACCTTTGTCCATTGAAGGACAATCTGTAAGGGTGAACAGTTAATAGATTGACAGTATATAATTGTCCTTCTTATTCGAAGAAGAAGGCACTAATGGTGAAATTCATCTGTGGGTGGGGGTGTGCCTGAAAAGGCAAAAGCGGGACCCACAGTCCGAGTTGCATTGTGAACTCACAAAAGCTGTCCCTTGTTGTACTGTCATGCTTGATGTGTGCAGTGCCTGGTGCCGTTTTCGCTTTTGCCTCCTTGTCTCTTGATCCTTTTGAAGGTTTTGCTCAAAAAGAGCCTCTCCTCCATATAGATTGACAGTATGACACTAAAGAAATGAACTATGGAGGAAAAAAAATGCCAAGGGCAGACTCAGCTGCTTCTGCCTGGGATCATTCCCGGCTTGGAGTTGAATTGATTTAATGCGGGTGGGCAGAAGTCCTAATGGTTGGATACTGCATTGGGGGCTCAGGGCAGGGGAGGCAAGGAAGTTTTTTGGGTTTTTTAAAATGGTATTTGTTAAGCATTTACCACGTGCCAGGCAATGTACTGAGTGCTGAGGTAGGTACTAGTTGGGCTCCACCGCAGTGCTTAGCATTTAGAACATTACTTATAGTTCCTAAATCCCATGTTTCCTGAGCCTTGGGGGTCAGACTGGACAATCCCGTGAGCTATCTTGTACTTCAGTAATATCTTGCCAAGAGTTCCAGCTCCTTGGGTGGGAGACAATGGGTAGGGATGCTGGAAAATAGCCTACAGTGGCAGTGCTGGTGTCTGTTAGTTGCATGGCTCAGTGGAAAGAGCATGGGCTTGGGAGTCAGAGTTCATGGGTTCTAATCCCAGCTCTGCCATTTGTCAGCTGTGTGACTTTGGGCAAGTCACTTAACTTCTCTGTGCCTCAGTTACCTCATCTGTAAAATGGGGATTTAGAATGTGAGCCCCACATGGGACAACCTGATTACCTTGCATCTGCCCCCTCCCCCCGGCCCAGTGCTTAGAACAGACTTGGCACATGGTAAGTGCTTAACAAATACCATTATTATTAGTTGTGAGAGTATCAATAAAAGCAAGAGTGTTCACAGACTCCCTCCAGGAACCGAGTTAGGTCCTCAACCAGGCAATGACCCATACAGGAAACAAGAAAGTGATTCATTCACTCCAAGAAGCAAGCCAGGGAAACTGCAGTCTTACTTTACAAACAACAAAAGTTGGTTCTCCAAGTAAGTTTGCGTACATGTGTGTATGTGGATACTGTATCATTAACAGGTTATTATTATTATTATATTTGCTAAGTGACAAGCACTGCTCTAAGCACTGGGGTGGATAGAAGTTAATCAGGTCGGACATAGTCCCTGTCCCACAAGGGACTCACAGTCCAAATAGGAGGGAGAATGGGAATTTAATCCTCATTTTACAGTTGAGGAAACTGAGACTCAGAGAAGTTAAGTGACTTGCCCAAGATCACACAGCAAGCAACTGGCAGAACTGGCTTAAGAACTCAGGTCCTCTCACTCCCAGTCCCATGCTCTTTCCACTAGGTCTTGTTGCTTCTCATGATGAGAGAAGGTTGCAGCACAACTGCATCCTCTCTACAAGATCTCAAGGACTGAACAAAGTTTGAGAGAGAAAGATGTGATGGGAAACCTTTTTGTTATGATATTTAAGTGCTTACTATGTGCCAGGCACTGTTCTAAGTGCAGGGGTAGATATCATGTAATCAGGCTGGTACGATCCCTGTCCCTCACAGGGCTCACAATCTTAATCCTTGTTTTACAGATGAGGTAACAGAGGCCCAGAGAAGTGACGTGCCTTGCCCTAGTTCACCCAGCAGACAAGTGGTGGATCCAGGATTAGAATCCAAATCCTTCTGATTCCCAGGCCCATGCTCTATCCATTAGGTCATATGGCTTCTCCATAAGACAGATAAAGAGGAGTGGTTAGTCATGACCCCATAACTGAACCCCCATCTGAACCCATGTCCAATGCCTCCACCTTTGGCTTCTTCCCTGTTCATGCAGTGGGTCCTGGCTGAATGCTCCTTTCAGCTCCACCAGTTCCTCTTGCCTCTGCTCTCCTCTGTCAGAGGGCCCGCTTCTAGGGCAGATTTGCCCTAGAAGCAGCACAGTTTAGTGGCAAGAGCACGGCCTTAGGAGTCAGAGGTCATGGGTTCTAATCCCAGCTCTGCCACTTGCCATCTGTGTGACTTTGGGCAAGGCACTTCACCTCTGTGTGCCTCAGTTACTTCATCTGTAAAATGGGGATGAAGACTGTGAGGCCCATGTGGGACAACCTGACTACCTTGTATCTCCCCCAGGGCTTAGAATAGTGCTTGGCACATAGTAAGTGTTTAACAAATACCATCATCATTATTATCATTTGCCCACCTGAGCACGTGGGTCCCAATGGGCTCTAGCCACGATGGCAAGTGTGGAATGGAATCCGCTGCAGCTCAGGGTCCCCGGAGGGTCTGGCCGGGTCGTCACCGGGTGGCAGCCTTCGGTGCAGAGTTGTAAATTCTGCAAAGCTCTATGGGTCCATCTGGATGAAAGGGTCTGGATAAATGCAAGATCATTATCATTATCAGCTCTCCCAGTTGGAGCCTGGTTATTCACAAGCCCACAATCAATGGGGCCTTTCCAGCAATCCCATTCCACTCTGTTTGAAAAAGATGTAATTACATGGAACTGCACGGCTCTTGAGAGATGGTGACATTCACGTCTTCGTCCATATGGAGTGTTTGTACGTGGAATCTCTAGGCCCCTTATTAAGGCAGCCGGCTGGGGGGGCCCGCACACTTCCTCCCCTTCCCCCACTGTCCTTACCCAATGGCCTGGTGGGGCTCAGCCGGACCTCGTGACTGTTCCTTGTGGCTTGGAGGGGATGGGATTCTTCCCCCTTGAGCTTTCTCTCAGGAAAATGTGGGGTGCAGGTTCACCCAGCACCACAAAGAAGAGCAGGGGTTTCCCTGCTTGCCTGGTTCCTCCACCAAGTTCAATTTGGAGCCTGAAAACTGCACTGTAAATTCTCTTACTCGAAACCCCGGGAGTAATGGAAAGTTCCTCATTGTACTGGGCCGGGCTCGCTTATTGGAACCCACACACATCTGCAGTCATTTGAGAAAATAGGCCAGTGAAAGAAAAGTTAAGGCTGAGATGCCAAAGTTTGAAAGTCACACGCCCCCTCCTCTTTACCGAAGACTACTAGGAGAACAGTCCTCTAGCGCAGGTAGGTGAGGAAGGCAATTGCAGGTAGAAGTGAGACCAGAAAAATTAACTTCTCTGGCAACACCAACCCTGGTTTGGCTTCTGAACTGTAATTTAAACATGCCTAGTTGGGCAATTCACAAATGGTTAAGTCTACATCCGTCTTCCTCCTCCTTTCCCCTTCTCTTGTTTCAGGAGCCACAATGGAGCAGAGGGGCTGCCTTTCTCCCCTCTCCAGATAAACCTCACACTCATCATGTTGAATCCTCTTGAGCCAACTTTTCAGAAGAGCAATCTGGTTAGAATGGAAGCCGGGGCCGGTCTCACCCCATGAGCTGAGGAAATACAAAGTGCCACTCCCCCTCATCCCTGAATAGTCCACTCTGCAGGATTGAGGAACAAACCACTCACAATAACTCCTTCACATGGATTCATTTTTAACTTTTAAAAATGGCCTCCATGACCCAGGAGGGTGGGAGTTTGGCCTTTTTGAATCGGGGAACCTCCATTCGGAGGGCAGGCTTTCTGAATCCCCTTGGTGACCCTATGCTGCATCTCTGATCAATAGACCGACAGTTTGAGTAGCTCAGCTCCTTGACCTCCCAGAGAGTGGGAGATTGTAGGCTTTTGGGAATGAGCTGGGGTCTCTGGAAAGAACACTGAAGTGACCACATTTGGTTGTTCCAGTGAGCACTACCTAAGAAATTCATTCAGAAACCAAAGAGACAGAGACAAAGACACAACAAACTTCAGTTTGCTACAAGGAATAAATTTGATAATATCTACCATCACTGTGCTCAAAATACTTATAAGCCTCACGAGCCATGGGAACTGTGTTCCCTACATTTAGCAAGACCCCTTTCCATTTAAAGCAAAAAGAAATAATGCATTCTATTGTTTACGACTGAAGATTAAGTGTTCTACTCCAGTAGCTCCACTTGTCAACATTAAGTTCCTGGGTACTTTGTTTCTTTCTCCTTAGTAGCAAAAGAACACGTCCGGGTGGATATTATTAATTTATCACTGCACAGAACAAAGTTTATGAAGTCTTAATATTTAATGTTCTGTGAATTTAATAATTAAAAATTAAGAATGTGTTCCACATCGTTTTTTAAAAATATCTTTCTTTATTCTTCTCATTAATCCTTTACGTTTCTATTCTGAGCAGGGGGATAGCACCTCTTGGGCTCAGGTAGCCTTCGTAGTTGCAAAGTAGAATGCAAAAACAAGGCAGAGAAGCAATCAAAAATAATCCATCTATAAATCGGCTGCCACGGTTCTCCTGGGCTGGCTTTCACAAACACAACCTCATGAGGGATGTCTGAATGAGGCTGTAAAATGTCCCTTGGTTTCACTGACCCAGGCTTGGTGTCGGTCCATTAGCTATTTCTCCAAAGTCCATCAGTTGGCCCATCTGATCTTTCTGCTGGACCTATCTCATGGTAATAGTTATGGAACTTGTTAAGCCCTTACTACATGTCAAGCACTGTTCTAAGCACTGGTGTAGGTTCAAGTTAATTAGCTTGGACACAGTACCTGTCCCACATGGGGCTCACATCTTAATCCCCATTTTACAGATGAGGGAACTGAGGCACTGAGAAGTGAAGTGACTTTTCCAAGGTCACACAGCAGACATGTCATGGAGCCGGGATTAGAACTCAGGTGCTTCTGACTCCTAGGCCTGTACTTTATCCACTAAGCCACACTGCTGAGTTTTCTGTACTCAGAAATAAGACTCACCAACTAGTATCAAGGATTCAACCTTCCCCCAGGGCATGGGGAGTGCTTCAGTCTTCCCTCAGAACACCTGGAAAGTATCTGTTAGAAACTCTTCCACTTCCAAAACCAAATAGGCATCCCAAGGAGTGTTGGGAGATTAGATCTGGCCACGTTGTTAGAGCACTCACAGACCTCGCAATTTAGAGAGAAGGTGGGTGCCAGGGTTCTGTATACAGGTGCTAGGGTTAAGCTCTGGCCAATCCCGGTCCAAATTAAACCTGGTCCGATATATTTCCTATCCACCACCACACCCCTGGCCAACCATCTAAACTAGTTCAAAAGGCTCTTCACCTGGGAGGAGACTAAGGGCTTCATTCATTCATTCAATTGTATTTATTCATTCGTTAACTCATATTTACTGAAAGCTTAATGTGTGCAGAGCACTGTACTAAGCACTTGGGAGAGTACAATACAATGACCTTACAATCTTGAGAATAATGATGGTATTCGTTAAGCACTTACAATGTTACTTATTGTTCTAAACACTGGGGTAGATATAAGCTAATCAGGTTGGACCCAGTCCCTGTCCTACGTGGGGCTCACAGTCTTAACTGCCACTTTACAGATGAGGTAACTGAGATACAGAGAAGTTAAGTGATTTGCCAAAGGTCACGCAACCGACAAGTGGCAGAGGTGGGATTAGAACCCACGTCCTTCTGATTCCCAGGCCTGTACTCTATCCACTTAGACCATGCTCCTTCTCAGTGGATATTCTTAACTATAAGAATATTTTTGAATAAGATGATTTCTAGTTCTTTCCCGGACAAGTCTTCAGCCATCTCGTTTGTCTCGGTCATAAGGAATGTAGTGGGGCTAGAGGAAGAAAGGGAAAGTATCCATTAAAATATTCCATAAGATCATCATCCTTTTTCAAGTTCAGTAGTCCTGTGTTCCGTGTCGCTGATCCTTGTTGCTTGTGCTGCACTGGAAGGTGGGATGCAGAAGAGCTCAGTAAACAAAATCTTCACCCAGGGACCTGGCCGAGAGCAAATTTTCATTTCATCTCTCAGGGGGCAACTCGCTTCACTGATCCCATTGGACAAAAAACAGAGAGGAGACATGTCTGAGGGGAGGAAGGGGGGAGAGAGAGAAAGAGAGAGAGACAGAGAGAGAGTGAATACGTGTGCACGTGTGTATGTGCGCGTGTGTGTGTGCCGTGTGTGTGCCAGTCTGTTCCTATCACGGCACCGGCAAGAAAAACTGCAGTCAATCAACTTTGGAGCTGAACATTTACTAGACCCATCTGGGAGGAAGGGGAGATCAAGGAAGGCAGAGAGGAACATTTACAACGTTTTAAATTAGGAAATGAAGACAAAGCAGGGATTCAGAGATTGGGAAAAACCTTTGGACGAAGTTCTGCTTTGACCTGGACATTTGAAAGTATCTGTTCCCCGAGAGGAGATTGCATTTTAAAGTCTTCAATCCTGAACAGTATTAGAAAGATCATTTTTGTCTGCCTCATCCATTAAACTCTAAACCTCTTGAGGGCAGGGAACATATGTGTTGTTACTGTTGCACTCTTCCAAGTGCTAGGTACGGTGCTTAGCACCCAGTAGGTGCTCAGTAAACATGAGTGGATTACCCACAGTCCAGAGAACCTAATTTTTTGGGGTCAGTGACTGCTCCTTCAACCTTCTCCCCATTTCTAATCTTTCCCCCTCTTCCCACTTCTTCTCCTCCATCTCCTCCTCCTCTTCCTCCTCAGTTCATTTTCTTTTATTATTGGTTTGGGGAAGAGGCTTTCATAATAGTAATCAATATTATTATTACTATGATATTCATTAAATGCTTGCTATGTGCCCAGCACAGTACTAAGCACTGGGGTAGATACACGATAATCAGGTCTGACAGTCACTGTCTCACATGGGGCTTACAGTGTAAGGGGTATGGAGAACAGTTACTAATCCCAACTTTACAGATGAGGAAACTGCGACACAAAGAATTTAAGTGACTTGTCCAACATTATTCAACGGGAAAAAGGCAAAGCCAGAATTAGAACTCTGGTCTTCTGTCCTCCAAGTTCATGCTCTTTCCCTGGGTCCACACTGCTTCATAACTATCATAACCTTATGCTGTTGATCTAAGATGCATCTTTAGAAATATTGTTATGCCTTACTCTTTCCTAGGCTGAAATTTTCACTTTGCTAAGCAAATCTCACATTCCCACAGGAATCGGAAATATATAACTGATAAACATTTCCCAGAGGTTTGCTTCTTGCTCTGATTATTTTCAGTGATCCTTTATAGTTTAGGCAGTAAGACATCACAATTTAGGCTCAGGAGTCATGCCATGCTTTCTGGGCTTTTAGCACAGCTTCTACTCCTGGGTCCTTGGCACCCAGACTCTCCTTTCCCAAACACACTCGACCCTCTCCCAATAACCATCACCTTGTCTCCTCCTACCTCATCTCGCTATTCTCCTACAACCCAACCCACACACTTCACTCCTCTAGTGTTAACCTTCTCACTGTGCCTCTCTCTTGCCTGTCTCACTGCTGAACCCTGGCTCACATCCTGACTCTGGCCTGCAACGCCCTCCCTCCTCAAATCCAACAGACAATGACTCTCCCCGCCTTTCAAAACCTTACTGAAGGCACAACTCCTCCAAGAGGCCTTCCCACTCCCCCCTGCCAACTTTACTCTTCTCCCATTCCCTTCTGCATTGCCCTGACTTTTTCCCTTTTGCCTTCCCCCATCCCAACCCCACAGCACTTTTGTACATATCTGTAATTTATTCGTATTGCTATCTGTCTCGCCCCTCTAGACTGTAAGCTTGTTGTGGGCAGGGAATGCGTGTGTTTATTACTATATTGTACTTCCCCAAGTGTTTAGTACAGTGCTTTGCACACAGTATGTGCTCAGTAAATACGATTGATTGAATGAATGAATGAACCCTCACATTGGTTCTCTAGTTAGTAGCGGTGGGCACAGGGAACGGGTGTCAATGATGGCAGACACGACTTGCATTCTTCCTTCCCTGCTGGAGCATGGAGTGCAACGAGCAAGTAGGGGGCAAGGATAGGACATTACAAAGTGCTTATAAAGGTTCTTATGGGAAAGGTCCATTTACGACCAAAGCGACCACAACATTGTGCTGATGCTGTGCCGTAGTGCCATGACCCTGCAGGTGGTTGCCTTGATAACTTCTGCGGTCTTCTTCGCCCATGTCTGCTGGTGATTTCTGGTGGGCTTGTCCACCTTGGGGAATGCCCTGGTGTTGTTTTTTTTTCAGTTAGAAAACTTCACCATTCTGGGCAGGGCCCCAGGAGGCAGAACTAGATTTAGAACCCAGGTCTCCTAATTTCCAGAGTGGTGCTCTTTCCTGTGGGAGGTAGCCAGGGTGATGTGAGCCCATTGTTGGGTAGGGATTGTCTCTATCTGTTGCCGAATTGAACTTTCCATTTGCTTAGTACAGTGCTCTGCACACAGTAAGTGCTCAATAACTACAATTGAATGAATGAATAAGCAGGCTTAGAACCTTGAGGGAACTTCCTCGAGGTCCCATACACAGAGATCAGTGCTTCTCTTCGGTGGGCGATGCTTGGCTACCTCAATGGTCAGGCCAGTAGCTTTGCCAGTCCTAGTGGTTCTGACTATGATGCTGATTTCTTCAAGAAATGGGTCCTCACCCATACACATCAAGCTAATGCAGGGGCCACTGAGCTGGGGGAAAGGCACCATACTTTAGCCTCTCATTCCTTAGGTCTGGGGGATTGGGCTGGTGGTGATGTCACCCAGCAGGTCAGGGAAACTAGTTACATCCCCTTCCCTCCCCCCAGCTCTGCTCTCACTTTAAAGTCTCACGTCCTGTTTGGAAATCACCCTACTGAAAGTTAAAGGCAGCAATGGAGGGGTGCAGGTGGGTGGTGGTGGGGGCCTCTTTGCAACATCACCCATTCTCCAAAGGTCAGAAAAATTCTTATCTCTTTCTCCACCAAGGAAGCAATTTGTCAAAACATTAGTGGCAAGTAGGAGGTCCCTGCTTCACATTCTCCTCTTCACTTTAATTCCTGCTTTCTGCGGGGCTTTCTAACACAGAACCCTGTATTTATAAAGTCCTTTGAGAGAGAGCTGTGATGAGGTCCGATCCCATCAGGTGAGGGTGAGATGTATTTATTTATTCCATTCCATTCCCGCAAATGGAACTCTTCAACTCTACTTTGTAGTCTTCTTATCCGAACTGCAAATGAGACAGCTTGTGATACAGAAATAGTTACCCTTGAAGCACAACATACATTTATATAACATATTCCTACTGCAGCATTAGGCTATTTTACGAAAATACGATTCTAAGGGCAGAAACTTTGGTGAACGCTAAATCCAATGTCATTTTAAAGCCAGGAAACTTATAAAGGAACCGCTCTTTTAGAGAGCCAATTACAGGGGCTCCACAAGAGAAATGTATGTGCATCCCTTATTGTTTTCTGGCTTTAAGTGCCACCTGAATGATAAGCACTGATCAGAAATGGAGTTGGGGTTAAACCCTCATGGTGACCTGGAAGTGATTCCTGTGGCTTAGAGAGAAAAGAAAACTCAGACACCCGCTTTACACGAGGTCATCCAGAGATTATCACTATGGGGGGATGGAGATGTAAAGCCTAGTATTCAATCTCCAAAACAGAGAGCAAAGTATTGGGGACAGAAGAGAAGGGAAAGAAAGCAAAGGAAGTCAATGAGGTTTTCTCCACTAGCCTCCCTTCCCAGCCTTCCCAGGTCTCGAGATGGTAAATCCCACCAGGTGGAATCGGTTTCCCAGAATTTCAGACTAGGTGTATGGGAGGAAGGAACCTGCTGTGTATCAACACAGTGTCCCATGAGCACATTTATTGGGAAAATAAACTTGGGTTGACTGGGTTCAAACCAGGCCAGCCTGTCACTTCTCGAGGGCCTCAGGCTTGGGGTAGACTGAGTTGATTAATGGCTACCTTTGTTAACCCGGCAGAAGTAAAAGGATATTATCTGAATGCCCGGATGACACTCCACTGGGAAGTGAATGACACTAAAGAGCCAGTGGACACTCCTCAAGGAAAGTGTATCCTGCTTTGAGTCAGATGCCATCTGACCTTTAATTGCGGCTATGAATTGTCTCCGAAAACATTGTTGCGCGTCAGTCTGGCCTGCCTTCTTTCATGTGTTCCTGGCTCGATTAAGAGAAAGAACACAAAGGAAGCTGGAAAGATGAGAATTGGGGAGGAAACAAATCACACGCAATTTGCCCTCGAAAAATGCAAGCCAATCAGCCAGGAAAGGCAAACCCCAAACAGAGATATTCTATGGGGGAAAGGTGAGGCCTGAAAAATCTGAGCTAAAAGAGACTCCCAGATTAGTTGAGGAATCGACAGCGATCTGGAGCTAAAAGAGAACACCGGAGACTTCGCCATCAAACGACATTTACCTGGAGTCTTCAGCACATGGGGCTGTGGGCTAAGCATTAGAGGATGGGGAAATTCAGCCCCTAGAAAAACTCAGTCCTTTTCCTGGAGAACCACAGTCAATCCATCAAACAATCGATCAATGCAGAGCACTGTACTAAGCATTTGGGAAAGTACAATACAACGTTAATTCGAATAGATGTTATGGATGTGTACATACGAAACCAACGGGGGTGTGAGGGGGAGGTCCAATCAGTCCCTTTCACTTAGAACTGAAATGACACAGCCAGAGGTAAGAGCAGGAAAACACAAGCCTCTCTTGCTTCACTCTTGCTGAGACATAGCCTAGACTACTGGGTGGAGTCTATACTTTCAGGAACATATAAGTTAATGAAAGAGAATCCAGAGAAAGTCAGTTCAGATGCAAAGGTTTTGGGACAAGGATGTGAAAAGTCTTAGGAGGTGACCACAGCTCTAGAAGGTCCATTGCGGAGGCGAAGAAATCGGTTTAGGTGGCCAAGGGGAAGGGTGAGTAATTAGAGGAATAAATGAAGCAAAGGCAAAGGGTCTGGAAACTGCCCCTCTGCATCCTGGCCTCCAGCAGAGATTTCTGGAGAGAACTGATTAAAGGCATCCACTAAGCACCTCAGAGTCAAATTGGCCTTGAGAAATACCCAGGGGATTGAGCTGGTTTGGCCTTCAAGAAATTCACCAGTTGTTTTATGAAAATTTTGTGGTCAGACCAAGTTTGGGGCAGGTTTGGGAGTCTCCTAATCCAGACAGACAAATGACAGCTCACAGTTCACTGAACAGCCACCTCTGAACAATGAAAACTACTTGACTCAGCTTCCATTCCTGAAGACTCCTGTCACTTTACAAACATTGCCCACACCCCTCTGGGACGTGTTTTAACCCCTCAGAGCCCCTAGGGTTCCTCAGAGAGCATTATCCACTGATCCAATGGCATCCATCGAGTTAATGCCCTCTGGGAGTACCCGAACACCCACCCCCTCATTCGGCAACTTCCGTAAACCTCCTGCAACCCTCCTCTGCTCCTCCCTCTCCCCTCTTTCTCTCCCTCTTTCCAGTTACTTTGGCAGGGACCCAATCTGGGAAGAAGCAGTCTGGCCCTGCTCTCTGACTGAGATTAGGTGTGAACTAAATAGTCGTCCACAGGAAGAGAGGTGTCAAGGAATAATTATAATGAAGACAGCAGTGCTGTGGCAAGCAAGGGAGTTAGGATTTAATATCTGTGTCTCTAGCAAACGGCCTTCATTTACTTTTTTCTTGTCAGCAACCTTTCTCAGGTGCTTTGCACAGAGCCCGAAAAACATGCTGATAAGTCAAACCCATTGAGAATGGTTTTCCCTGCCAGTATTTTTCAAGTGAATTTCACTTTTTATGGACAGCTGGTAAAACTGAGGCAATGACTGGCCCAAGGTCCCAGGGTTTGTGGGCCAGGAAAGAAGGAAGCAAAGGTTAGAGAAGATACCTAATTCCAGATTTCTTATGTTGACCCAACATCGACCAGAGACCTTCCTGCACAAGGAGGCACATTTGAAAGAAATTCGAGGACCTCAAGTCGATGATGGTTATGCGAATAAACACAGAATGGTTATGACAATACTAAAGAAAGTAGTAGGGGTTTTCTGTGCTCTGAAATTGTTCACGTCACCCATTTCTGCTCCAGTAGCATGGCTGAACTATCTACCCCAACCATCCAAGTTCGAAGCAAAGGCATAATGCATTTTCCCTCCTTTTCAAGTATCGCTCTGAAGTTTGTTGATATCATGTGCAGCCTTAAGTATGAAAGTCAGTGAAGAAGGGGTGCTCTGAGACTAATTTCCTTAGAGCCAGGTGGGATCAATCAATCAGTTGTATTTATTGAATGCTTACTATGTGCAGAACACTTTTCTAAGTGCTTGGGAGAGTACAATACATCAGAATTGGCAGACACTTTCCCTGCCCGTATAAACCAAGTTCAAAAAATATATTACAGGACAACTTTCTCCAGTGCATGTCTTTCTCTGTCTCTTCCTCTGAGCTAAGGAATACACAGAGGAGAGCTTTGGCCTGCGGGATAGGGGCCTCAGGGAACAGTCTCTGACTGTTATTATTGTTAACATTGCCCGAAGGCAGTGAGGGGCTGGGGCTCCCCAAGTCCTGCCTGTGGCCTTTCAATCACAGTGAAGCTGGCAGCAAACCTCCCTGGCTCCTAGAGGAGGGATCCTCAGCGACAATAACCTGGGAGTCCTAAGATGCAGGGGTCAGTTTAGAAATTGTCTTATTGCTAAAAGAGATTCGTTTTCCCAGAAAAATGTCCCACGTTAACTCTCCCGTGTTATTTACAGAATGAAAGCTGCTTTGTTGCGTGAGTTGTTTATGACCTTCTGGGTGCCTTGTGAAATTATGGGATAAAAATACACGTGTAACCATTTTCCAAAGGTGCCTTTTCAATCAAGCCAAAGCCATTAATTGCAAAGCCAGAGCACACTGCTTTGTAATTTGTAGAGGGGCTGTGTAATGCATGTACATATTTAGTGAGAGGTAGTGAACCTTCACCTCCCATCCAATGAAGCATTAGCACCACCAGTTGGCCATCAAGCTTAAATAACACCCCATCTGAACTGTAATGATATTGTGGAGTCTGGCCTCATCTATCAAGAGTACCGCATCATGGAGTTTTTCCTGTTCTGAATATGCCAATAACTTCTAGGTTGGATAAGGACACGCTAACATTTCACAGATTTGGAAATGGTGGGAAGATGAAAGGGCATTCTGACACCAATTCACCTTTGATTTCTTCCAAAGCTAAAGGAGTCTTGGGTGGGGGCTGAGAGGTGGAAGATCTGGAAAATTGAGAGAGAGAAAGATGTTTTGTTGGCAACACCCCATTCCTAATCTTTCCTTGGTGGGGGAAGCCTTTATTTTGTGAGAATTTGTAGATTTTTTTAAGGGGCATAAGAAAAAAGTTTATTTTTAGCACTCAGGGACAGCAGTGCCAGGGAAACTCTGTTGGTTTAGGTTGCTCTCTTTCTCAAACTTCAGTCTCGAGTCTGCGTGGCAGTCAGGCCTATCTGCGAATGGCTGATGCCTGCAGGGGGAGACATGCACACAGTTGTACCCGAGAGGATGGACCTGACCAAGCAGCTTGTAAAGGAGAGAGCAATGGGGTTTTGTACCTACCTCAAGTAAAATAAACAGGATAATACTTGCCTCCTTTTTCCTCACAGGTCTGCTGCACAAATAAGTAAGAAACTCATGTGAAATATGTTAACAAGAAAATATGCGATTTCCAACACTTATCTGTGGGGGAGAAAATGGAATATGTCAAGAAGACTCATGAAAATGAATGGGGTAGATTGGGTAGGAAGAAGTCATAGTACTAAGCACTTAGTACAACACACAGTAAGCTCTTGATAAATGCCACGGATTGATTGATAGATCTTTTGTGTTTTTCAGTTTCCTTATCCATTGTCTCTTTGCGCTGGAAAGTTTGCTATTTAAACATGGGCTATGTGTAAATATCCTTGATCCTGCGAATTTAACAAGTAAAGGCATATAGAGATATTCAAGATTCTCACCTACAAGTGGAACAGTTCAGTTTTAACAACTACTTGGTTTTATTTTTCCAAACCATCAGGCCTTCTCCCATCTCCCCTTCAGAGGCCCGTGAAGCTGGAAAAAGAAGGTTCCGTGAGATTTCCTCAGAGTAGAATGCACTGCAGTTTAACCTGCAAAACTAAACTTCTAGGCAAAATGTGTGCGTGGCAGGCCGAGGACAAAGGTTGCTTCCCAGGAGCTTATTAACATTAAAAAGGACAAAAAGAGAAAGAAAGTCAGAGTTTTTAAGCAATAATTAACTGTCAAATTATCCTGCCCATTGTTGAAGTTATTTTTCATCGTCTTTAAAATGCGCAGATCTCTTACCAGATTTTGTTCTGCAGGGGACCCGTTCTCCTCCACTTTGTAGCCCTCGGAAGTGTAGCTGAGACTGTAAATATTATATGCTGCTGTAAGAACATTTGAATGGTAATACTCAAGCAATTACTTTCCTTTCAAGATCATTAAACACAAATCTGACTTGTATTTTAATAGGACTGCCACTGTATTTAATGGGGGGCAGTAAAGGGTAGTTTTTTCTAATGGATGAATGTTTATATTATTATCCGTTCTGAGAGACCACATTAAGAAGAGGCTGGGTAATGCTTTGGTGTGCTGCTCAGTCCCTTTCACCTCAAGATTCAATTTTTTTCCCTCTGTTACCACATTTTTGAAATATTTCAGTAAAATGACACATCATAACACAAACAACAGCCACAAACTCCCCCTCCAAACCTCAATCAACCAACCACAGAGAACAAGGAAATGGATTCTGTGGTGAATGCACAGACACTGGGGTTGAAGACTGTAATTTGCAATACCAATTTAAGATTTTGACCTCTCCGAACGCCTGCTCTCTCTCTCTCCTGTTCTCTCACTCTTTCTCCTCTCTCTTTCTACTCTCCCCATCTCTCTCCCTCTTTTCTCCTCCTGTTTCTCTTTCTTTCTCTCCCATCTTTAAGGGGACTCTTCAGTGTTGTACAAACTGTTGCCCTGCCCAGGTGCTCACTTCAGCATCATTATTAACGTTACCAGCGGCACTGGGATCACCCCATGTGCAGTCACCACACCCACTCCCCGGCTTCAACTATCACTACCAGATGATACCCAGATCTACATCTCCAGCCCTGATCTCCCTTCCTCTCTCCAGGCTCGCATCTCCTCTTGCCTTCAAGACAGCTCTACTTAGATGTTTTCCAGTTACCTCAAACTTAACATGTCCAAAGCAGAGCTCCTTATCTTCCCACCCAAACCTGCCCTCCCCTGACTTTCCCATCACTGTAGATGGCACCACCAACTTTCCTGTCTCACAAGTCCATAACCTTGGCGTTATCCTTGTACTCCCCGATCTCATTCAACCCACATATTCAATCCGTCACCAGATCCTGTCGGTCCCACCTTCACAACATCACTAAAATCTCCCTTTCCTCTGCGTCCAAAGTGCCACCACGTTTAAAATAATCATCACCCTGTCCCACCTGAGTTACTGCATCAGCCTCCTTGCTTTCTCTCCCCACAGCCAATACATACTTCACTCTGCTGCCCAATCATTTTTCTACAAAAACATTCAGGACATGTCACCGCCCTCCTCAGGAAACTCCAATGGTTGTCCATCCACGTCTGCATCAAACAAAAACTCCTCACCATTGGCTTTAAAGAACTCCATCACCTTGCCCCCCCCCTCCCCACTTCACCTCACTTCTCTCCTCTACAACCCAGCCCACACACTTCGCTTCTCTAGTGTTAGCCTTCTCACTGTGCCTCAATTTGCCTATCTCGCCGCTGGCCCCTAGCCCTTGTCCCACCCCTCTTCTGAAACACCCTCTCTCCTTAAATCCATCAGACAATTACTCTCCCCTCACTTCAAAGCCTTGTTGAAGGCACATCTTGTCCAAGAGACCTTCCCAGATTAAGCCCCACTTTTCCTCATCTCCCGCTCCTATCTGCGTTGCCCTGACTTGCTCCCTTTGCTCTTCCCCCATCCCTGCCCCACAGCACTTATGCACAAATCTGTAATTTTATTTATTTGTATTGATGTCTGTCTCCCTACTTCTAGACTGTAAGTTCATTGTGGGCCGGGAATGTCACTATTTATTGTTGTATTGTACTTTCTCAAGTGCTTAGTACAGTGCTCTGCACAGAGTAAGTGCTCAATAAATATTGATTGAATTAATATTTGAGAAACCTATTAATATTGTAAAACACATACTCCTTTCTCCCAAGGGGCCTACAATTTAATAGAGGAGACAATTCATATGGAATGACAAATATACCATATTTAAGGAGAGTATAGATGCAAATAGTAAACATAAGCTAATAAATACATGAGAGTTGTGTTGGCTGATGGGATGGCATAATGAGTAAAATAGATGAGTAATCACGAATACTCCCTGGAGGAGGTGATTTTTAAAGAGAAGCAGCATGGTCTAGTGGAAAGAGCACAGATTTGGGAATCAGAGTCTCTGGGCTCTAATCCAAGTTCTGCCACTTGCCTACTCTGTGACCTTAGGAAGGTACTTAACTTTTCTGTGACTCAGGTCCCTCATCTGTAAAATGGAGATTTAATACCTCCCTCCTACTTAGATTGGGGGCTTCCTATGGGTCAGGGATTGTGTCCAACCTGATTATCTTTTATTTACCCCAGAATTTAATACAGTACTTAACAAATACCACCGTTATTATTATTATATTAATAATAATAGCAATAATAATAATAAGGGCTTTGGCAAAGTTGAAGGTGAGGATCTTCCAGGCAAGGAACAATAGATTGGAAGTAAGAGACTCAGTCATGAAGGACAGTTGCGGAGTTTGCTTGAAGAAGCAGAGTAGGAGATGGGGTAAGGCAGAAAAAAAAGAATGAGCCAGCTAAATGTTCTTTCCCTGGTTAGACACACCACCAAATATCTCATAGACACAGGCAACCAGCTGGGCCCGCAATAAAATATATTCTTGAGCCTGTAGTTTTGGAAAGAGGGCACCTTTGAAGTACAAATGTTTCTGATTTGGGGGTTCATAAGCTGGAGTCCAAGGTAAAGGTTATCAATCAGTCATCTGCTGTCTCCTACACAGCCTTTAGGATTTCCTTAAATTTGTTCTCCTTACTCTCATGCTCTTACTCCACAGTCAGAAATCTGAGGGTGTAAGAAAGCTAGCTGTAATGGAAAGGCTGATACATGGATTGATAGAGGCCCAGGATCCAAAGACCTAAGGGTTTTGACATTCCTTCTTAGGCTGGCCACAGTCTCCTGGGATTGTAGTCTGGGGCCTCTCTTCATATTACTTAAGATTGTACAACATCTGGCAACTCCATGGGGAAGTATTTAAACTAAGGAGTAGGATCTTGAGCTTCTTGTGATCATCATATCCCAGGAAGAGCATTTTAGAGACGAATAAGGTACAGAGGAGGGTAAACAAGATGATGAGGGGATTGGAAAAGTTTCTCTGTGAAGATAAGCCTCACAGGCTTACTCTTTTATTTTTTCTTACCTTACCCCACCTCTTACTTTCTGCTCCTTCAAGCAAACCCCCAAACTGTACCTCATTCTTGAGTCTTTTACTTCCAAGCTACTGTTCCTGTCTTTCTCCTTGTCTGGAAGTTCCTCCATTTTCAAATTTGCCAGAGCCCTTATTGTTATTATATTATTATATGTGTTATATATAACAGTGGCATCATTATTATTATCAATAATATAATAATAATAACTGTGGTATTTGTTAAGTACTGTACTAAGTGTTGCAGTAAAGAAAAGGTAATCAGGTTGGACACAGTCCCTGACCCACTTGAAGCTCCCCCTCTAAGTAGGAAGGAAGTATTAAATCTCCATTTTACCGGCAGGGAATGTGTCAACCAATTCTCTTATATTGTACTCTCTCAAGTACTTAGTACAGTGATCTGCACATGGTAAGTGTGCAGTAAATGCCATTGATTGCTTAATTGGGTTATGGCATTATGATATAGCATTTGCACTATTCATTCATTCATTCAGTTGAATTTATTGAGTGCTTGCTGTGTGCAGAGCACTGTACTAAGCACATGGGAGAGTGCCACAGACACATTCCCTGCCCACAGCAAGCTTAAAGTCTGGAGGGGGAGACAGATATTAATATAAGTAAATAAATTACAGATAGGTACATTAAGTGCTGTGGGGCCTGGGAAGGGTGAAAGAAGCAAGTCAGGGTGACATAGAGGGGAGTGGGAGTAAGAGGAAAGGAGGGCTTCTTGGAAAGGAAGTCAGGGAAGTCTTCTTGGAAAGAGATGTGCCTTCAATAATAATAATAATTATGTTGGTATTTGTTAAGTGCTAACTATGTGCAGAGCACCGTTCTAAGTGCTGGGATACATACAGGGTAATCAGGTTGTCCCATGTGAGGCTCACAGTTTTCATCCCCATTTTACAGATGAGGGAACTGAGGCCCAGAGAAGTGAAGTGACTTGCCCACAGTCACACAGCTGACAAATGGCAGAGCAGGGATTTGAACCCATGACTTCTGACTCCCAAGCCCGGGCTCTTACCCCTGAGCCACGCTGCTTCTCTAATAAGGCTTTGAAGGAGGGGAGGGTAGTTGTCTGTAGGATTTGAGGAGGGAGGGCATTCCAGGCCAGAGGCAGTATATGGGCAAGGGGTCCAAACAAAAAAACCAAACAATCCTCATCACCATGTTGCCATGAAACACACCTCTGCCCACCTATTAACTCTCTGTGGCCCAGAAGGAACATGACTGGCTGGGATGAGAGAGAGAATATGAGTGGTACTGAGCAACCAGCATTGCTAAAATAAATTTCTAGGACCAGAGCTCGCCCATCATTCTAGATGGGAGGTGCTATCATATGAAGTTAGACTGAAAAGAGCTTTTCGGTCTGGAACAACATAGCCTGCGTGGCTGCGGCAAACACCGAATTGTGCTTTATGGGATATCCTTTGAAGGTTTAATGTAATAGGTTCCAAACAAACAGGAAGGAATAGTTTTTCACCCCAGTTGGTGGCAAAAATGAAATTAGTTACCATAGGAAGTAGTGCAGGTGGAAAACCAATAGATTCAGAAAGAGGTTGGATAAATTCACGGCTGAGAGATCTCTAACAAGTTATCATATGGTCAAATTTGATGGTAGATGGTTCATCCCTCATCATGAAGTTGGAGTCAATGGGGTGGCTTCCCAGCATCCTTTGGTGTCACTGTTGGGAGTCAATCAGTCAATCAGTGGTATTTATTGAGTGCTTACTATGCGTAGAGCCCTGTCCTAATTGCTTGAGACAATACACTACAACAGACTCGGTAGGCACATTCCCTGCCCACAGCAAGCTCACAGTCTCGAGGGGGAATCACATTAATACAAATAAATAATTTACAGATATGTGCCTAAGTGCTGCAGGGCTGAGGGTAGTGGCTTATAAAGGACTGTTGATGTAATCCAGTAGGGCATTGTTTGTATCTTTAGATTCTGTGGGAATGTTTGCATCACCACTGTTGAAGTTTGAATTTTTGCAGACTGAGCCGTCTACTGCTATAAGTGCTAAAGGACCAGGAATCTAAGGCTCAAAAGAAGTCAACTGAAATGAATTAGGTTGAGGGCAAATAAAAATCTTCAGGCCCACTTTTCCATTACTCTGGCCCTGGCCCTGGCCAGGTAGACTGCTGTAAGACAATAATTTTATTAGGTGCTTTATTCTGTCTGCACCTAGAGAATCCCTACCTTTGAAATCCTTTTCAGTACAACATCATGCCCTTGGTTTCAAGAAGAAAGGTCCCCCAGTCTCCATGCCAAGGCAGAAACCAACTGCATTGATTCAGTTGGTCTTCCTGCTTGATAGTAATAATTGTGGTATTTGTTAAGGGCTTACTATGTGCCAAGCACTATACTAAGCACTGGGGTAGATACAAGATCATCAGATCCCACATAGAGCTCACAGTCTAATTAGGAGGTAGAAGAGGTATTGAATCCTCATTTTGCAGATGAGGGAACTGAGGCACGGAGAAGCGAAGTGATTTGACCATGGTCGTACAGCAGGTAAGTGGCGGAGCTGGGATTAGAAACCATGTCCTTCTGATGCCGATTTTGATTCCCAGGCCCGGGCTCTTTCCACTATGCTATGCTGCTTCCTATCCTATCGAGGTCAAAGGGGGATGGCCGTGGATGCCGAGGAGGACACTGGGTGAGTGCTCTGGAGGGGTTAGCCTCTAATTTTGTGCTTTAGTCAATTAGAACAGAGAAGTGATCCTGTATACATAACCTATTGGAAAGGGCATGGGCCAGTGAGTGAGGAAGCTAGAATATTCTAATCCCAGCAATTCTTCTGGTTGCTCTATGACTTTGGGCAACTCGGTTAACATTCTGTACCTCACTTCCCTAATCTGTGAAATGGGGATAAAATGCTTATTTTCTCTACTTCTTAGATTGTGAGTCCTTATAGGGCAGGGACTGTTTCTGATCAGATTATCTTTTAACAACACCAGTGTTTAACGAATATTGTAATAAAAGAAAGTCTCCATACTCTGTGAGGAAAAGTAGCATATTGATAGTTTTGGACTGAGAAGTAAGCTAAGATTCAAAAGGAGGAACTGGAGTTGAGATTTTCACACTGTTCTTTCCAGGTTTAAAACTCCCTACTCCACAGTCCCCATTTTTGTACCAATCACCAATCATCTTCACCAATCATCTTTTCAGAAAAATCCTTGGATCAATCTCATGCAAACATGAATATGTTGTCATTTCAGTGAGCAAAATGTGTCAGAGCAATAGATGATGATAAAAATAATAATAATAATAATAATATTTGTTAAGCACATACTATGTGTTAAGCTCTGGTCTAAGTGCAGGGATAGATACAAGATAATCACTTTTGACAGAGTCCCTGTCCCGCACGGGACTCACAGTCTAAGTAGGAGGGACAACAGAGTTTGAATCCCCATTTTACACATGGGGAAACTGGGGCATGGAGAAGTTAAGTGACTTGCCAAGGTCACACAGCAGGCAAGTGGCGGAGCTAGGATTAGAATCCAGGGCCTCTGGCCTCCAGGCCCATGCTCTTGCCACTAGATCACACTGCTCCTCAACCAGTGCATAGATTGACTTCTGTTTCCCCAGGGTTCAGACTTTCAGAAAATGAATGAATGGAAACAGGATGTTGTAGAAACTGTCCTCCTCTTGTTACATAAGTTAATTCTTGGTTCATGGAGAAAATAGGGTGGAACATTGGATTAGAAGGGAGGGGGATTCCTGGGTTCTGACTCCAGATGGTGATGTTGGTTCAAGAGTTTGGGGTAGAGAACTGCTTCTCACGCAATGGCAATGGATATACCTTTGTCTTAGGGGGCTTCTCACTAATGGGACCTCCCCGAGAGCCCCACCAGCAGAGACTACTTGCCCAAATCCTAGGTCCCTCACAACGTATTTACTTAGAGCCAGGAGAGGAGCTGAGCTCCACGGTGCTGGGCAACCATTACCCAGTTATTGACTTTGGTCAAACAGTTGCCCAGGATGGCAATTTCTAATGAACAACAAATATTTGAACATTTTAGAGAAAGTAAAAATCCACATGTCAGACTTCTCCACCTCCTCCTCTTCCCTCCCCGGAAAGAAAGAGAAGGTTCTCTCACCTTCCCCTGCTTCCCTTCTTCTCCTCCCCCAAACAAGACTCACCTCCTCCTGCCTGCTGCATTCTAGTTTCTCATTAGCCCTTTTGGAGGTCAGGATGTGTTTAAAATGGAGCCAGCAAAACCCCTGAAAGGAAAAAATTTGTATTACAGAGAATATGGCTGGAGAAAGGAATCAAGAAGAACACTCTTCTTGAAGCGCAGGCTTACCGTCCAGGAGCCCATGTTTATTTACAATTTAAATGCCTCATTGCTGTTCTGGCTGTCTGTGCTATAATTTGCACAGGCACTTAAACTTTAGTATAAATGTACAGTGGTTTTCCAGTAACCTTAATTTGGCTGTTATGTCTGTACTGAAGATTGTCTAGATGTAATTTTCTCAGTTTAAATGTTGCAGAAATGTAAAATACAACATATAAGATAGGATAAAAATGTCCACACCACATATAGATAAATATCTAATAAATCTCCTCAAGGAGAGAGGCTCTAGCACATCTTTGGAAGAAATTTTCATGTGCTATTTATTCTTTTCTCTATTATTTTTACCATCGACAAGCTGGCCTCAAAACTTCCCCTCACACACTGGCAATAATTAGCCTTCTTTCAATAGAAAATTTCAAACATTTTTTAGAAAATGAAATCCTTCCATGTTGTTTGTCTGAGTGCAACCTGAAGAAATTAGAAAATTGGCATTAAAATAAAGAAAAAGTGTTTCCCAAGCTGATTTTGGACATACTTTTCTGCTCTTTGTATTATGGAACCTGGATAGTGCCGCCTATTAACCAGAAATACTTTTTGATTTTAGCCAGCTCTCAGCTTCAAATGCCTACTGAAACACAGACTCCTCTCCTCTGGCAGAGGGACACTTGACTATCAGTGCACAAAATGACTGCCAATTGGAAAGACACACTCACAAATGTATGATTAAAAAAAGAGTTTTGCTTCAGAAAGCCAATGGCAATGCAGGTATCCCCTGGCTGAAACAGGTTCTGAAAGGATGAAGTCACTTTTCTGGCCAGGACATACTCTCCCTTTTGTGTTCATGTGCGAGTTTGTGTTCCATTTTGTTCGGTTTCAACACAACCAGAATTGGAATGAATGATTCAGAAGGTTCAGGGGGTGCATTTTTGCTGCCTGATTGGATAAAAATTAGTACTGAAATGGGTACAGAGAGCCAGATTCTAATAGGTCCTTTTAGAGAAGCAGTATGGCCTTGTGGAAAGAGCACAGGACTGGATTCTAATCTTGACTCCACCACTTGCCTGCTGTGTCACCTCAGCCAAGTCATTTAACTTCTCTGTGCCTCAGCTTCCTCATCTATAAAATGGGGACTAAAGACATTGCTGCCAACCTACTTAGGTTGTGAGCTCTGTTTGAGATGGGACTCTGTCTGATCTGACTACCCTCCATTTACCCCATTGGATAGCACAGTGCTGGGTACATGGTTAGTATTTAACATATACCACAATTATAATTTTAGGACACCAATCTTACTAAAATGAGAGGCCAGCCTAGTCGAGGGGAATTACTGATAGGGCACTTGCTATTTTTACCTCAGTTATGATGGCCTTGGGGTCCCTGTCTACAATTACAAGGATACCCAACTCAGGATGCCTTGGTCAGACCACCACTGGCCTTCCTGGTCATTAGACAAGGAGACACATGTAGCATCATATGCATTTTGCTGATTTCAAGAGTGCCACGTCACTCAATCCATCAAGCGCTTAATGTGTGCAGAGCACTGTGCTAAAGGCTTGGGAAACTATAATAAATAGAGTTGCTAGACATGACCCCTGCCCTCAAGGAGTTTACGGTCAAGTTGGGGAGATAGACATTAAAATAAATTACGCATAGGAGAAATGGCAGTGTACAAGGAAATGTACATAAGTGCTGTGGGGGTGGGAGTTTAGTGAATATCAAAGTGGTGGAGGATTACAGACCTTAATCTGCATAGGAGAGGCAGAGGGGAGGGTGCATATGTTGAAGTCAGGAGAAATTAGTCAGGGAAGTATTTGGGGGCTTGGGATTGGGTAATTAGTTATGTAACTTTGCAGAAAATAGCTGATTTCATGTGGTCCTGTAGCATTTCTTAGTGAGAGGATCCATGAACCCTCTACTTGCTTCAGAGCATTTGCAGTCCCTTCCAAGGTCAGGGTAAAGTGGCAGTGTCTGATTGGCAGATCCTAGCAGCAGGAACTGAGGGAGAGGGAATCTCAGTAATAAAAAGAAAAAAAAAAGGGATATAAAGGCACCTGGTACCATATTGAAACTGGACAAAGGGCCAGGCCAGCTGAAAACTTGACTGTTCAGAATAAAATCAGAGGACTGGCCACAATATGCCTTGAGGATGCAGACAATGTGGCCTAGCGGATAGAGCATGGACCTAGGAGTCAAAAAGACCTGGGTTCTAATCCTAGCTCTGCCACTTGCCTGTTGTGTGACCTTGGGCAAATCACTTAACTCCTCTGTGCTTCAGTTATTCCTCTGTGCTTCAGTTACCTCATTTGTAAAATGGGGATTAAGACTGTGATCCCCAAATGGGACATGGGCTGTATCCAATCTGATTAGCTTGTATCTACTTCAGCACTTAGTTCAGTGCCTGGCACATAGTAACCACTTAACAAATACAATTTAAAAAATGTATCTCTGGTCAGCAGGAGAAAGGATGAAGTGAACACAGGGCAATGGAAACCTAGTGAACTCTAGCACCAGGAATACGTATCTGGGTTGAAGGAACAAGCCCAAGATGTGGAGAGTCAACTCACACTTTCCACACAAAAGAAACTGTGAGAAGCAGTGTGGTGTATTGGAAAGAGCATGGGCCTGGGAGTCAAAGAACCTGGGTTCTAATCCTAGCTCCACCATTTACCTGCTGTGTGACCTTGGACAAGTCACTTAACTTCTCTATGCTTCAGTTACCTCATCTGCAAAATGGGGATCCAATGCCTGTTCTCCTTTCATTCATTCATTCAATCATATTTATTGAGAGCTTACTGTGTGCAGAGTACTGTATTAAGTGCCTGGGAAAGTACAATTCAACAAGAAACAGACATATTCCCTGCCCACAACAAGCTTACAATCTAGAGTAGAGGAGACAGATATTAATATAAATGAATAAATTAAAAATATGTACATAAGTTCTGTGGGGCTGGGAGAGGGGAAGAACAAAGGGATCTAGTCAGGGTAACACAGAAGAGAGTGGGAGAAGAGGAAAGTGGGGCTTAGTCAGAGAAGGCTTCTTGGAGGAGTTGTGCCTTCAATAAGGCTTTGAAGTCAGGGTGAGTAATTGTTGGATTTGAGGAGGGAGGGTGTTCCAGGCGAGAGGAAGTTCGTGGGCAAGGGATTGATAGTGAGATAGATGAGAATGAGGCCCAGTGAGAAGGTTAACATTAGAGGAGCAACAAGTGTAAGCTGGGTTGTAGTAGGAGAGTAGTGAAGTGAGGTAGGAGGGGGCAAGGTGACTGTGTACTTTAAAGCCAATGCTGAGGAGTTTTTATTTATTGGGGTGGTGGATGAGCAATCGCTGGAGTTTTTTGAGGAGTGGGGAAACATGTCCTGAACATTTTTGTAGAAAAGTGATCCAGGCAGCAGAGTGAAGTATGGATTGGAGTGGGGAGAGACAGGAGGCTGGGAGGTCAGCAAAGAGGCTGATGCAGTAATGCAGGTGGGAAAGGATGAGTGACTGTATTAATGAGGAAGCAGTTTGGATAGAGAGGAAAGGGTGGATTTTAGTGATGTTGTGAAGGGGAGACTGACAGAATTTGGTGATGGATTGAATATGTGGATTGAATGAGAGAGAGGATTCAAGGATAATCCCAAGGTTATGGGCTTGTGATTCAGGAAGGATGGTGGTGCCATCTACAGTGATGGAGAAGTCTTGGGGTGAACATGGTTTGCGTGGGAAGGTAAGGAGTTATGTTATGGACATGTTAAGCTTGAGGTGCAGGAAGGCAAATAGAGATGTCTTGAAGGCAAGAGGAAATGCAAGACTGCAGAGAGGAAGAGAGATCAGGGCTGGAGATGTAGATTTGGGTGTCATCCTCATAGAAGTGGTAGTTGAAGCCATGCGAGTGTATGAGTTCTCCAAGGGAGCGATTGTAGATGGAGAATAGAAGGGGACCCAGAACTGAACCTCGAGGGACCCTCGGAGTTAGGAGGTGGGAGGCGGAGGAGGAGTCCGTGAAGGAGACTGAGAATGAATGGCCAGAGAGATAAGAGGAGAACCAAGAGAGGACACTGTCAGTGAAGCCAAGGTTGGAAAACGTTTTCAGGAGAAGGGCATGGTCAACAATGTCAGTGGCAGCTGAGAGGTCTAGGAAGAGTAGGATGGAGTAGAAACCTTTGTATTTAGCAAGGAGTAGATTGCTGGTGACCATCTGAGAAGGTGGCTTCGGTGAAGTAAAGGGGATGGAAGCCAGAGTGGAGCAGGTCAAGGAGAGAAAGGGAGGAGAGGAATTTGAGACAGTGGGTGTAGACAACTCACAGAGTTTGGAAAGGAATGGTAGAGAAGCAGCATGGCTTAGTGGAAAGAGCATGTGCTTGGGAGTCAGAGAATGTGGGTTCTAATCCCATCTCCATCACTTGTCTGCTGTGTGACCTTGGGCAAGTCACTTTACTTCTCTATGCCTCAGTTCCCTCATCCGTAAAATGGGGATTAAGATTGTGAGCCTCACAAGCTGATTACCTTGTATCTACCCCAGCACTTAAAACAGTGTTCGGCACATAGTAAGCATTTAACAAATACCATAATTATTATTATTATTAGGAGGGAGATACGGTGATAACTGGAGAGAGCTGTGAGGCTTAGACTGTGAGTCCCATGTGGGACCTGAATATCTTGTATCACCCTCAGTGCTTAATACAGTGCTTGACACATAGTAAGTGTTAAATACCACAAATTACTTAACAAATACCACAAATTATTATTATTAGAAGGCCACTGAGGAAGTCTGTCCTCTCACTAGGCAGGGGGTTGACCTCAGCTTTTCCTAAGCATCTATTCCCTCATCTCTCAATTTCATTCCAGTGCATTCTCGGTGGGGGCAGCCTCTGATGGATCCCTACCCTCAGGGTGAGTGGCCAAAGGAATATACAGGTCAAGGAAACAATATATTTCAGGTTGAGGCCCTAATGGTGTTGAAAGGTCCTCTAGCACTCTGGATCTCCCAACTAGAAACTCTGGTGGTAATGCAAAATATAATCAGCCAAGTCCACTGAGGTCTGGCTATCTTGTTACTTACTGCTGGCCAGGCACTTTCAGCCATAAACACAACAGTGAACACTTCCTCTCAGTGTGGGCAGGGGATCAAAGAGCTGCCTCAGGCCATGACCTCCATTGAGTAAATTCTATCAGAAGGACGTTATTTCTGAACTGGAAGAACACTGCCTTACACCCTCATTATCAGCTGTGCCAAGGCCTAGAAGTGAAAATATGGGGTAACTTAGCCAGAATAGAATAATATTTCATAAACACAGAGAGAGAAGGGCATAACTTAGTGACTTAGTTTTCTCATTTAATGATTGTTACCATTTTCTACTTGCATGACAGTAGCTACTGAATTTTTATCTTTAATCTTGGGATTACATTTTTCTTCTTGGAATTCAGAAATTCCCACTTCATTCTGGGGCCTGAATTTTCTTAGTATTTTGCTGAATGTTTAAAATTTTTAGATTACTTTCCCCCCACACTGGTTTAGACAGAAAAATTCCCTTTCTAACTTCATTCTTGTCTAATTTATTTCTTCCTCCTTTTTCTCCTCTTTCTTCTCATTCTACTACTTCTCTCTTCTCTTTCCTCCCTCCTCCCTTTCCCTAAGTTGCTACAGAATATTAATTTCTCAGGTCTGGATGGCTGATGCCTGGGCTAGTTTTTGCATTTGTAAAAATGCAATTAAACTAAATGTAAATAATTCTAGGATTTTTTCTTTACTGCTACTTAATACTGCTATATGGCATGGGACAGAGATAAAGGAAGAAAACATCATTTCTGCAAATGTGCTTTTTGGTCTATACTTGGTAATTATTGATCAATAATTTATAAATAAGATTATAATGAACTTATATTTATTGAGTAATTAATTGATGCATGGGCATCAAAGTGACCATGTAGTATATAATGAAAATGGTGACAGTTAACAGGGTTAAATATGTTAAATCCAGTAACAAGGGATAATCATTTACCTCCAATGACTGTAACTCCCAGAAATGAATAGGATTATGCTGGCTAGTTGAATTCGTGTGACCATTTAGTCTACTTCTTCCTGATTTTGCTCTGAACCAATTTGCCACTACTTAGATAAGTCAAGAGACATGGACCCAAATGTTAGCTTATTCTTCCATAAATAAAAAGAACCACATTTTGATTGGCCCCCATTCCACCAGAGTTTTCCCACCTTTGACTTTGGGATTCTAGGACCCTGGGAAGAGCCCTGCCCCCACCCCCCCACACACTTTGGGGGTTGATTTCCACTGGACTTAGTGATCTAGGTCAGTTGTGTCTGGAGGCAGGGATTAGGCATTTTTTTCAACTCTAGTGCTAGGGAGCCCTGCTGCATTCTGAGCCCTGGGCTGGCTTACTCATTAACTGTCCCTAATGAGGAGTTTCATGGATCCAGGCAGGTGGCTTCTTGACACTTTCGATTCCAAGAGTAGTGACCAGGTGAGGTGGAAGATGGCTGCTGGAACAGACAGAGACTCAGGAAATGTTTCTTCTTAAGAGAAAAAATGGTCTGCTGGGGTCCCAGTAAAGGGGTGGTGATGGTTTTGAATTGTGTTTGGGCTATAACTAGTTTGTAAACTCCCCCACTAGACTGTAAACCCCTAATGGCCAGGGAACATATCTACCAACTCAAGTGTATTGTAGCCTCCCAAGTGCTTAGTTCAATGCTCTGCACACAGCAAGTGCTTAATTAATACCGTTGATTGATTGATTGATTAGAAGTCTACCATTGATTGATTTGATTGATTAGAAGTCATGGAGCACTCTAGTTCTTCTGATTCCATAATGTAAGGGACCACACATCCCAGAGTCTTAAATACTAACCTCAAGTCCTAAAGAAACTGTTGCCAGCAACCTCCTTCCATCAACAATGGACCAGGTTTCCTGTAAGAGAACACCTGCATTCATCCATCCATGTCCACCTCCGAGGTTTAATTATTCACCGAGAATGAGATGACACAGCAAAAGGTCCACAGAAATCCAGTTTATTGGCTAGACTTTACACTGGATTAGGAACCAGTGGACTCTGATCTGCCTTTTTGCATCTTCCAACACTCCTTGTCCCTCTTCTGGCTCTTCCTTGAAGGTGGGCTTCCTGAACTCTGATATCAGTCTGCATTCTGGGGCATTCCTGAGGTGTGTCTGCATACTTCGGGGTGTCTCTTAGTGAGGGGGCTACACAATACTTGTAAAAGGGTCATGGTCCGGTCAGCTAGTATAACCTTCTTGGGCTGAATGTCTGGAGAAGAAAGGGGGAAAAGTTTTCCTGGCCCTTCACTGTTGTCTATATTGATAGTTTTCCTTCATGTGATGCGATGAACTATTCTTTGTTGTAGCCCTATTGTCCTTTCTCCATTGTTCTTGTAACTGCTGTGGTCCCATCCCTTTTGTGTTCTATTTACTATTGTGTAGCTCCTGTTACCTGTCTCCTCCTGTAATATTTCCTTTTTTGATACTTCCAGGAACTGCCTGCCCCACCCCATCATCCTGGTCCTTCTAGTATTCCCTATACATACAGTTTGAGCCCCCCAGCATTGACCTATGACCTTTTAACCTCAATGCCTAGTCTCCCTAACAGATACCGATGACCTTTTAGTCCACCGGAGAGGAGTCTACAGTGAAGTTGGGAACCCTGCGAGAGCTTCAGCCCTTGACCCTAGGGATTCTAGTGACTAAAACCCGGATGCACATGCTGAGCAAAATGCAGCCCCCTAACAAGGCTTAAAGCTTGGGAAGGGGCTGCTTAGGTAGCAGAAGAGTGTCCAGTTGTTCCATAACAAGCCCAGCTTCAAAATGGAACTGTGCAAAGTGAGCAGAGATCAAGGATGCACACGAGGGGCGCATCTGATCTCTGTGCATGGTTTAGTGGAGCGAGGGGGTTTAGATGTGTGTGACCATCAGTTCTCTTCTTCCCAACCCTCTCCCCACAAATATCCCACTCACCCTACTGAGAGAAGCCCCAACCATTAAGTATCCTGCTACATGGCCCATTGTTCCATGTTAGTAAGAGTGAATTCTAGGCAGCACAATGGGAACATTTTAAAAGGGACTGAACAACAGGCTATAGCTGATGTTAGAGACACTGTGAACAAGAAATTCTTAGTAAAAAGAATGTGAAAATTTTTAAGGTCATGCTTCATGACCATAAAAATGGATCAGTATCACTTCAGAATGTGTTTTGGTGTTATGGGGTTTGTTTCTAAATTGAAACTGAAAGTTTCAATGTGTAAAAAAATTTCAATCTATTCTATTCTGTGCAGAACTTGAGAGAAGTGTGCAGAAGCAGCATGGCTTAGTGGCAATAGCACAGGCTTGGGAGTCAGAAGACATGGGTTCTAATCCCTGCTCTGTCACTTGTCTGCTGTGTGACCTTGGGCAAGCCACTTAATTTCTCTGGCCTTCAGTTACCTCATCTGTAAAATGGGGAAGGAAACTGAGCCCCACATGGGGCAACCCAATTACCTTGTATCTACCCCAGTGCTTACAACAGTGCTTGGCAAAGAATAAGCACTTAACAAATACCATAATTATTAATTATTACTATTATTATCATTCAGGATGACCAGGTACTTAATTGGTGTTCCCTATCAGACAACTGAGCGCAGACATGGACTTACCATGTGACTTTTCCATATAAGGGTGAATTTTGTATCTTTCATGAGATATGTCATTTCTGATTTTAAACACATCTAAAACAAAATGCATAAACATCATATTGAAATCATGAGCTCTGTCACTGCTAATCCCAAAATGGGATTTGCATAATACAGATATGGATTTTCCAACAATCCAGGACAAACCTTTAAGGATGGGGAAAACTATGGAGGACATAGTCACAAACACGATCTGAATATTTACTAAGTTTTTTCAGATCTGACTGTATGACCATCTTAGTAGACACTTCCAATTAACTCTGTGTTCAAAAAGATGCATGTAGGAGACTAGAGAACATATTAGAGCTACAGAAAGAATTTTACCTCTTAAAACAGATGTGTAAATGGTAAAGCAAAAGAGAATCTGACTCACTGAATTTTGAAGTAATCATTGTAAGAGATTCATATCCTTTCTTTGCACCAAACTGCTGAATGAAATAGCAGAGACCCTTGCCATTTTCTCACCATGATCCTCAGAGCCCTGTGAGGATTTAAGCTGCAGCAGCATAAAGCCTTTACAAATTTTAGAATCTTGGGAAGTTTTAGTTATGTCTGGACTCTTGATGACCCGAGTGGCAGCACCTTGAGACCACTAATCTTCCCCTTTACTCTGGGATTTGTTACACTCTTTATTTTTATACTATTTCATATTCATATTATTTCACCTTCTTTGCTGTGTCTGGTGCCCAACTTTTCCCCACCTTATTGCAAGTATGTATTTTTTTCCCCAAAGTTTACTGCATTGCTCAGAACAGAGTAAGAACTGAATTAATAGTATCACTGCTATAATAATAATAACGTTGGTATTTGTTAAGTGCTTACTATGTGCAGAGCACTGTTCTAAGCGCTGGGGTATATACAGGGTAACCAGGTTATCCCATGTGAGGCTCACAGTCAATCCCCATTTTCCAGATGAGGTAACAGAGGCACAGAGAAGTTAAGAGACTTGCCCACAGTCACACAGCTGACAAGTGGCAGAGCTGGGATTCAAACCCATGACCTCTGACTCCCAAGCCTGGGATCTTTCCACTGAGCCATGCTGCTTTTTTATAACACTACAGTCTGTGTCCAAGGTCACCCAAGCAGTCAAGGGAGGCAGAAATGGAAGTAGAACCCAGTTTCACAACATTCTAGGATTTCTACAGAAGAGGAAGTGAGGAAGAAGCCATATAGGTAACTCACACAGCAGGATAAAAAAAAGTCAAGCCATTAGCTGTGGCAAAGGCAGGTAGGCCTGTCTCTAGTCTCATAATGAATGAGGGATATTGTAACAGCTATTACCACCCAATTTAGCAAGAGCACACCAAGCAATTTTCTCAGGTTAAAACGCCTGTGTTCTCCCATAAAATGAGAAAAGGCTCAGAACTCAACTCATCCAAAATAATTCAAAAAGTTATTACCATAAACAGACCAATTAGCACAGGGATTGCTGGGGATCTGTCTCCTTGAGGTGTCTGTAAAATCAGGAGCTGAATGGAGTTTTGATTAAAACTTTCATCTTGTAAATGTAATCGCCAGCTGATTACCTAGAGGGGCGTTAAACAGTAGGACAATTTGCTATTCCCAAAATGCCATGCTGTACTCTTCAAGAGTATTTCTGGAAACTGTTAGTGGGTATTTATTTCAGTTCTTAACCTCACATCCTCAAGAGCTTGGGTTACTGGACTAGTCTGGAGGTTCTGGAAAATTCTTTGTAAAAATGGGTTTTCTAGACAGCAGCAGTGGGTGAGATTTTAGTAAATTAGTCATTGCCTTCTGAACTTGAATAACATCCTGACTCCAGAGGTTTTATTGGAGTAAATATAAGTATATATATATGCATTTATATACACACATATATAAGTATAGGTATATATACATACACATATATATGTATTATATATATATTTTATGGTATTTGTTAAGTGCTTACTATGTGCCAGACCCTATAGTAAGTGCCAGGGTAGATACAACCTAATCAGGGGTTTCACAGTCTTAATCTCCATTTTACAAATAAGGTATCGGAGGCACAGAGAGTTGAGTGACTTTCCCAAGGCCACACAGCAGACAAGTGGTGGAGCTAGAATTAGAACTTACGTCCTTCTGACTCCCAGGCCCGTACTTTATCCACCAGATCATACTTCTTTTCCATATATTTCTTCTGATCTTGCTTGATGACACATAAAGGGCAGTGGCGATGAGTTCAGGACCTCATCCTCTGTGTTTCCTGTTATTTTTCTGTCTGATCAGACAGTAGCTGCCTTCCAGTTCAGGGTGGATCATAGAACAGAGTGGGTTCTTGTGATTATCCCTACATTAGGCAATGTCATGGTTGTGTGTGTGTGTGTGTATGTGTGTCCATGTGTTCCTCTGCATGGCCAGTCAGCCAGTCAACTGCACTGACTAAGTGCTCATTATGGGAAGCATCATCAACATGACCATCCACAGCAGCAGCAACAGTAGCAACATTTACTGAGTGTCTACTATGTGCAGAACACTATGTTGGGTATCTATTGTGTGCAAGACACTGTAGTGGACATCTACTACATGCAGAGAATTGTCCTGGATATCTGTTTTGTGCAGGGTACTATACTTCTGTGGGCAGTACTCTCTACTAAGTGCTTGGGAGCACACAAGAGAAGTAATAAGAAATTGAGAAACAGTGTGGTCTAATAGAAAGAGCATGGGCTTGGGAGTCAAAGAACCTGGATTCTAATCCCGACTCAACCCCTTGTCTGCTGTGTGATCTTGGGCAAGTCACTTAACTTCTTTGTGCTTCAGTTTCTTCAACTGCAAAATGGGGAGTCTAACTGTTCTCCCTTCTACTTGGACTTGGAGCCCCTTGTGGGACGGATTGTGTCTGACCTGATTATCTTGTAATTTACCTCCATGCTAGGCACAGAGTAAGTGTTTAACAAATCCTGTGATTATTATTGATGGGAGTTTTTTAATCTCCTATTTTCCTTTGATAGCCCTAAACACAGAGTGGCTGATATTGATCTTTTTCTGGGGCTATATAGCAAAGTGGCCCCAGTTTTGATCTCCTTCAGAAGCCTCAGTGGAGTCTAATAATATATCCATGAAGGCTAAAGTGGCTGATGGGGTGGCAGGACCAGGAAAATGGGAAATAGTGAAGGACAGAGCACTTATGTAAATGCTTGGCTGAGAGTCTGACCAAATGGAAAGGGGAATTCTTCCCTTTCTTTCATGGATAGAGCTCCTTTATGGCTCCTTTCTCTTCAGAACAGACCACACAAGTGGTTTAGCTGCCTATGTGATGTAGCGGTAGTGGGTCGAGTGTAGGCCTGGGAGTCAGAAGATCATGGGTTCTAATCCCAAGATCAGCCCCATGTCTGCTGTGTGACCTTGGGCAAGTCAATTCACTTCTTTCTGCCTCCTTACCTCATCTGTAAAATGGGGATTAAGATTGTGAGCCTGGACTGGGACTGGGACAGTGTCTAACTTGATTTGCTTGGATTCCTCACCAGCACTTAGTATGTGCTTGACACACAGTAAGCGCTTAAAGAATACAATTATTATTATTATTACCTCCTTGTAGCAGGTTTCATTTTAAAGATATTTTTGACCTGAATCTACATGAACCTCCCATACCCTTCAATGTTAACCCAATCCCACTCTGTGACTGTAAACTCCTTGTGGGCAGGGAACACGTCTATCAACTCTGCTGTACTTTTTAGTACAGTGCTCTATAAATGGTAAGTGCTCAATAAATATCATGATCGATGGATTGATTGATCAGTCACGCTCCTATCTGGAAACAAGTGGAGCGTTTCTGGTTCCACTTACTGCTAGAACATTTTCAGAGTCAACATGACTATCTAATAAATTGAGCATGTTTAACTTTTTCTGACCCAGCCCTGTCTCTCCTCTTTTTTCTGCTGCCCCCCTGAGTCTATGCCACAGGACCAACAGGTATGGAGAGCAACTCAAAGTTCTGGGCTTATGGTGTTAATGGGCAAACTTCTGGGCCAAGCAAAAGTAGGGATGACAGATGCTCTATGAATACAGTATTGCTCTTTCCATCCTTCTCCTGGAAAAACCTATTGAAAGAGGATATATGATGACCCTGCATTTTATTGACACACACCTTGAATCTTCTTGGTCAATCAATTAATCATACTTATCGATAATATAATGATAATAATAGTGGTATTTGTTAAGCACTTACTATGTGCCAAACATTGCACTGGGGTAGATACAAGGTAAGCAGTTTGTCCCATGTGGGGCTCAAAGTCTTAATCCCCATTTTACAAATGAGGTAACCGGGGCTCAGAGAAGTTAAATGACTTGTCCAAGGTCATACAGCAGACAAGTGCAGAGCTGGGATTAGAACCCATGTTCTCTGACTCTCAAGCCCGTGCTCTTGCCACTAGGCCATGCTGCTTCTCATAATAATAATGTTATTAGTATTACTGCTACTAATAAGATCACCCTCTCCCCATTTCTCACTTTACCTTGACCTTCTACTTGCTGCCTTTAATTATCTGAACCATTCTACCCTGAGCAGGAGACAGTTGGGTAGTCAGGAAAGCAACCCACTAGTAGAAACACCGGAAACAAATCCCCTATCGCTAGCTGACCATAGGGCCTGGTACCAATGGGGTTGTTAAAAACAAGAAAGTTCTGTCATTTTTTCAGACAACACTCATTTGGACACAGGCAGACTTCATCAGGGATAAATAGTCTTCAAAATCACAGAAATGGGGTTTTCCTGTCTTACAGCAGATTGCTGTGAGCAAAAAATTTATTTCCCTGACAGAAATGATGTGCTATGTAAAAGAGCAAACTCTCCTGTGGAATCTTAGTGTGTCTCATAAATCTGGGAACAACTAAATTAAAGTCAAGGGAGAAAGAAGTCCCCAAACACCCAAGGAAATAGGAAGCACTGTAAGTTGAATTTTTGCCTGGGGCTCCTGGCCAATATTACCTTTCCCATGGATATTTACATAGAGAAACAGCAGTAGTGTACAGGTGTTTTCATTTTATATCTGGCATGGTGAAGGCTTTGACTTCCTATTCTTTCCAGGCCAGCTGAGAAACCTCATTCCCCAGGGAGAGGGCATCTCCTGTGAGCACTTCTTTGCCTGCCAAGCAAGAGCCCTTTAGGGTAGCAACAAAATAAGGAAAGCTATTTTCCTTCATTACTCCCTCAGTGGGGCACTTAGTCCCACCTGCTAAGCAGTTAGGTTCTCACCTCATCTGACCCTCATGACAGTGATGTTATCTGTTACCGATTTGTACATTCCAAGCACTTAGTACAGTGCTCTGCACCTAGTAAGTGCTCAATAAATACTATTGAATGAATGATGTACCTATCCTTACACTCAATTGTTTTCTTTACCCATAACTTATTTTAATGGTGTCTACCAACAGTGTGGTACTCTCCCAAACACTTAATCCAGTGCTCTGCACAAAGTAAGGGTTCAATCAATTGACTGATTGATTGACTGGTTCATCCGTACCTGAGTAGGTTGAAGTCTTAGAGGGCCATCGGGGAGAGGAAGCGAGGCCCTAGAATAATCCTTCACGCTCTGCTGTGTTTTCCCAACCCTTTGCCAGCCTGTTCTTGTGCAAGTCTCATCATCTTTTCATCTGCTGATTCATGCCTGGAGTCTATATTGGAAGTTGAACGTGAACAACAGAAGATGCCTGTTATCAGGTAACGTGGGTTCTCTTTGCAGAAATGATCGTCACAGAGAGCCTGGCCAGTATTCTCTACCTGTCAGTTCTTGACTACTTCCAGTGATTAGACGGACAGATCCCTCCCCAGCAATAATATCAATTGACCTGAAAAGCTATTGAAATCAGGCCTGTCTCTTCCAGAGCAGTGTGAATTAGCTGATCCTTAACGGTTTCTGGCTCGGTATTTTTCCACACCCTTTAATCTGAATGTGATGTTCTTCATTCTGCAGCACGAGGAACCACTTCACAGTGACATCTGGGAGAGGCAAGAATTGAGAACAAAATGTTTATCCTGCTTCATTAGGTTCTGTGAGGCCTAGGGCTTCCAATGAAAAGGAATGTGGGTAGGAGAGAGGTTCCATATTTCTCCTTACCCAGTGCCTTTTCAGAAGACATAGCAAATCCAGGTTCTCCCCACTTTCCCCTCCACACCCAAAGTAGTCAGGTAAAAATATTAACTATCTGTAAATTCAGTTATCTCCCCAATTTAACACCCAGGTCTTAGGAGTGAAACAACAGCCAAAACAGCAGCTCCAAATTGGAGGCAGTTTTGTTCCACACCATTGCAGGAAGGGAACAGTATGATTGAGGATGGGATTAAGTACTGATGTAAGACCCTAAATCTCAGAGTTCAGTAGGAAGTGGGGAAGGCTGAGCCTAAATTTAGGTAATTTGGGGCATTTGGAGACCCCACATCATTTTTGGAGTTACTGGCCAGCACTCTTTAAACATTTATGCTTTTAAGTTATACGTTATTTATATTAATGTCTCTCTCCCCCTCTAGACTGAAAGCCCACTGTGGGCAGGTTACATGTCTACCAACTCTCTTGTATTGTACTGTCTCAAGTATTTAATACAGTCCTCTGCACACAGTAAGTAGTCAGTGAATATGATTGATTGATGATCATTCTTCAAAAGATATCACAAATTGTTTAGAAATGGATTTAAGCTCCGAGAGACTAGTTCTACTATTTACCCTCAAATTATTAGACAGGCAACAGGAATAGAGTCTAAGGGAATTTCTTCCTCATGCATAACCACAAGGTCATGGAAGGAGCTGGGGAGAGGCTAGACCTACTTTTGATTAGCTTGTTTTCTGCTTCTGGAAAGGTGGAGAGAATGGTCACTGGGTTGTGATAGTTGAAGATCCCACATTAATGTTACCTTCCACTCAAGCACAGGCCTGGAAGTCAGGAGTCTGAGGTTCTTATCCAGGCTTTTT
Organism: Ornithorhynchus anatinus; assembly: GCF_004115215.2. Lineage (NCBI taxonomy): Eukaryota > Metazoa > Chordata > Mammalia > Monotremata > Ornithorhynchidae > Ornithorhynchus > Ornithorhynchus anatinus. Next base: position 43,286,442 of record NC_041730.1, on the reverse strand, counting down.
CACTTGCCTGCTCTGAGACCCTGGACAAGTCACTTCACTTTTCTATATCTTAATTTCCTCATCTGCAAAAAGGGAGTAAAATACCTGTTACCCCTCAGCCTTAGACTGTGAACCTCATGTGGAACAGGGACAGTATCTAATCTTATGTTCCTGCAGCAAACCCAGTGATTGGCATATACTACAATTTATTTATTCATTGTAGCTTGGCTAAATTATGTTGTAATGATCTTGGGAAATGATTTTTAAATGGTGAAGAGAGATGTGGAAGCTGACGTTCTCTGCCATCCTAAAAGGAAAGCCATCCTAAATGGGCAGGGAACGTCTCTACCAGCTCTTCCAAGTACAAACTACAGTCTTCTGCATACAGTAAGAACTCAGTGAATTCCACTGATGGTGGCGATGAGGCTGAGGATGATGATGATGATTCTTAAGGCTGAGAGACTTCTCAGGGGTCATAACCCATGGACACCAATTTGCCCCTTTCACCAGAATCATCCTGTGTTCTCTGTAAATCTGTTCTCTGAGGCTTTCTCTGGGTATCCTGACATAAGCCATGTTTAGAATGATTTACGTACATAGCTATGTGATGGAAGACTCCATGTAGATACATTGATAAAACTTATATTTGTTTGATGCCTTACTCCACCCAAAAGATCAACTGCCCTTACATTCTGATAGAGCGCTTCAGGCAAGTAAAACCCTGCCAGCCTCCTCCCCATTTGGGCTGAGATTAAGCAGTCAGCACTGAATAGATCTTGGAGGAAGCTCAGCACAGAGTCTGTGTCAGATTTTCAAGGCATCGAGGAGAACCTTGAGCAGATAATCAAAGAGGATCCTGAACTAGGGAGCAACTTCATTTAGAAATTGATGATTCATATGTCAATGAGTTAATTGCACCTCACTTAGAGGAATTATGCTCTAAGGAATTCATTTTCCTTAGAGTATTTTATTCATTGAGTGCTTACTATGTGCAAAGCACTGTACTAAGCTTTTGAGAGAGTACAATATAATAATAAACAGACACATTCCCTGCCCACAATGAACTTAGACAATCCAGTGAACCACAGCAAGGTACAGAAACAGACGGAGAAGCCTCAGCCAACCTAATATTTGAGGATCAAGAAGACATTCATCAATTTTAAAAAAAGGCAATGAGGTTCTAAAAATGATTAAAAATGACTCTAATGGACAGTAGGGTTCAAAGATGTGCAGAGGTGGTCAAAAAGAGTTAGCCTGCTATGAGATACTTGGAAATGGACAAATTATTTAATAAAGATAATAATAATAATGGTGGTATTTGTTAAGCACTTACTATGTGCAAAACACTGTTCTAAGCACTGGGGGGAATACAAGGTGAACAGGTTGTCCCACGTGGGTTTCACAGTTTTTTTTTATCCCCTTTTTAACAGATGAGGTAACTGAGGCATAGAGAAGTTAAGTGACTTCCCCAGTCACACAGCTGGCAAGCAGCGGAGCCAGGATTCAAACCCATGACCTCTGACTCCCAAGCCCAGGCTCTTTCCACTGAGCCACACTGAAAAATCACAATCACTTCTAGAACAAAGTTCTTCTGCAATCTCTTGCAGACTCAAAATCATGGTATAACTCCTCATTAATTAATACTGTGTTGTTTTGCTTTGAATAACTATAACAAAAATTAAACAGTCAATCAATGGTATTTACTGAGCACTTACTGTGTGCAGAGCATTGTACCGAGCACTTGGAAAAGTTCAACACAATAGAGTTGGTAGACACATTCCCTGCCCACAATGAGTTTACAGTGCAAATAATAATTGTATTGTACTCTCCTAAGTGCTTAGCACAGTGTTCTGTACATAGTAAGCACTCAATAAATACACTGCTTGATTGATTTAGTAGTGTATAATGTTAGAGTATAGAGCATAAAAGGGGTATAGCATTATTTTTCCAGAGGTTCTGTAATGGAGCCTGATTCATAACATGCAAGTCTACAGTGCACCATGAAACAATCCCTCATGATTCATTCAATAGTATTTATTGAGCGCTTACTATGTGCAGAGCACTGTACTAAGCGCTTGGAATGAACAAGTCGGCAACAGATAGAGACAGTCCCTGCCATTTGACGGGCTTACAGTCTAATCGGGGGAGATGGACAGACAAGCACAGTGGCAATAAATAGAGTCGAGGGGAAGAACATCTCGTAAAAACAATGGCAACTAAATAGAATCAAGGCGATGTACATTTCATTAACAAAATAAATAGGGTAATGGAAATATATACAGTTGAGCGGACGAGTACAGTGCTGAGGGGATGGGAAGGGAGAGGGGGAGGAGCAGAGGGAAAGGGGGGAAAAGAGGGTTTAGCTGCGGAGAGGTGAAGGGGGGGTGGTAGAGGGAGTAGAGGGAGAAGAGGAGCTCAGTCTGGGAAGGCCTCTTGGAGGAGGTGAGTTTTAAGTAGGGTTTTGAAGAGGGGAAGAGAATCAGTTTGGCGGAGGTGAGGAGGGAGGGCGTTCCAGGACCGCGGGAGGACGTGGCCCGGGGGTCGACGGCGGGATAGGCGAGACCGAGGGACGGTGAGGAGGTGGGCGGCAGAGGAGCGGAGCGTGCGGGGTGGGCGGAAGAAAGAGAGAAGGGAGGAGAGGTAGGAAGGGGCAAGGTGATGTAGAGCCTTGAAGCCTAGAGTGAGGAGTTTTTGTTTGGAGCGGAGGTCGATAGGCAACCACTGGAGTTGTTTAAGAAGGGGAGTGACATGCCCAGATCGTTTCTGCAGGAAGATGAGCCGGGCAGCGGAGTGAAGAATAGACTGGAGCGGGGCGAGAGAGGAGGAAGGGAGGTCAGAGAGAAGGCTGACACAGTAGTCTATACGGGATATAACGAGAGCCCGTAGCAGTAAGGTAGCCGTTTGGGTGGAGAGGAAAGGGTGGATCTTGGCGATATTGTAAAGGTGAAACCGGCCGGTCTCGGTAACGGATAGGATGTGTGGGGTGAACGAGAGAGACGAGTCAAGAATGACACCGCGATTGCGGGCCCGAGAGACGGGAAGGATGGTCGTGCCATCCACGGTGATAGGGAAGTCTGGGAGAGGACTGGGTTTGGGAGGGAAGATGAGGAGCTCAGTCTTGCTCATCTTGAGTTTTAGGTGGCGGGCCGACATCCAGGTGGAGACATCCTGGAGGCAGGAGGAAATGCGAGCCTGAAGGGAGGGGGAGAGGACAGGGGCAGAGATGTAGATCTGCGTGTCATCTGCGTAGAGATGGTAGTCAAAGCCATGAGAGCGAATGAGTTCACCGAGGGAGTGAGTGTAAATGAGAACAGAAGAGGGCCAAGAACTGACCCTTGAGGAACTCCAACAGTTAAAGGATGGGAGGGGGAGGAAGCGCCAGCAAAGGAGACCGAGAATGACCGGCCAGAGAGGTAAGAGGAGAACCAGGAGAGGACGGAGTCCGTGAAGCCAAGGTGAGATAAGGTATGGAGGAGGAGGGGATGGTCGACAGTGTCAAAGGCAGCAGAGAGGTCAAGGAGGATCAGAATGGAGTAGGAGCCATTGGATTTGGCAAGAAGGAGGTCATGGGTGACCTTAGAGAGAGCAGTCTCGGTAGAGTGGAGGGGACGGAAGCCAGATTGGAGGGCGTCCGGGAGAGAATGGGAGTTAAGGAATTCTAAGCAGCGATTGTAGATGACTCGTTCTAGGATTTTGGAAAGGAAGGGTAGTAGGGAAATAGGGCGATAACTGGAGGGGGAAGTGGGATCGAGAGCGGGTTTTTTTAGGATGGGGGAGACGTGGGCATGTTTGAAGGCAGAGGGGAAGGAGCCATTGGAGATTGAGTGGTTAAAAATAGAAGTTAAGGAAGGGAGGAGGGCAGGGGCGATGGTTTTAATAAGGTGAGAGGGAATGGGGTCCGAGGCGCAGGTGGAGGGGGTGGCACTTGCGAGGAGGGAGGCCACATTTTCAAGCAACGTAGCCTCACTGTGTGGGGGTATATTTGTTCATTCTATTTACTTACTCATTTATCTATCTTGCCCTATCTTTACTATTACCAGTGTATCTTAGTTTTCTCCCTGTACAGATAACTGTAAATAATTTATAATAATAATTGTGGTATTTGTTAACCACTTACTATGTGCAAAGGTCTGTACTAAGAGGTGGATTAGATACAAGATAATCAGATCCCACATGGGGCCTACAGTCTAAGTAGGAGGGAGAACAGGTTTTAAATCCCCATTTTCCTGATGAGGGAACTGAGGCACAGAGAAGTGCCTGAAGTCACACAGCAGGCAAAAGATGGATTAGAATCCAGGTCCTTTGACTCCCAGTCCCATGCTCTTTTTACTAGGCCACACTGCTTCTCTAATTCATTTCTGTCTCCTGTTAGATTTTAAGCTTTTTTAGGACAGTGTCCATGTCTTCCATTTCTACTTAGAAGAGCAATGCTTGCATAGGCACTCGATACACGCTATTAATGAATTGACTGGTAAAAGAGTGATGGTGACACAGGCACTCAATAAATACTATTGATTAGTTGACTGGTAGTGTCCTGCCATTTCCTTATAGGGCTTGGCCAGTAGATTAAGGAAACTGCTAGGCTAGCACAGGAAAAGGAGGAAATTTCTCTTGACTGAATGGCTGGTTGGCTTAATGACTGACTTAGCAGAACACACTGAAGACCAATGCAGAGGCAACCCTCATCTCTAATAGAAAAGAATCAATTCACTCCTAACTAGGATTTCCAAGAGTCAAAATCCTCCGTCCCAGGTCTTCAACAGGATAGGAAACGGTCTCCAGGCTTCAATTCCATATGCACATTGTCTAGGAATCTGCTGATGCTCTGTTGTTTTTTGTTTTTTTTCTGGACCCAGAGGTCAGATTGAGGGTGTCTCTGACAAACCAAATCTGTTCACTTGTTGGAAACCCGCCCTCTGCAAGTTTACCTGAGACAGGATTAAAGGAACAGGTCTGGCCCGTTTTCAGAAGAATCATCATGCAAAGAGCATCTCCATGATCTTTGGGGAGGGAGAGGCACAGAGAGAGATTTCAGCCAGAAAATTTGCATTTATTGGCTACCACCTCAGCTCAACTGCTCCCTCGGCTCAAAGAGCAGTCAACAGAAATATCAAGGCTCTGGGGTTCAGAAGCCGCATAGTGCCGCCTGCTGACGGTAGCCACGATTACCCAAACCTCTCACATGGTAGAGATCGATTTCTTCCAACTCTTGGATGTAACCAGCCCTCAGTACTTCCCTCCAGTACTTAGAAGGGAGTGATAGGATTGAGTTCTTTACCCCAGATTGCTTCCAGTTCTCTGGTGTGGTGATGATGTGATCCCCCCCCCCCACCTTCCAGGAGAGGGTTAAACTGGCAAGTCAACTGGTACTCCTCTTAATAATGTTGGTATTTGTTAAGTGCTTACTACGTGCAGAGCACTGTTCTAAGCGCTGGGGTAGACATAGGGGAATCAGGTTGTCCCACATGGGGCTCACAGTTAATCCCCATTTTACAGATGAGGTAACTGAGGCACAGAGAAGTTAAGTGACTTGCCCACAGTCACACAGCTGACAAGTGGCAGAGCCAGGAGTCGAACTCATGACCTCTGACTCCGAAGCCCAGGCTCTTTTCCACTGAGCCATGTCTTGCAGCTTGGAGTCTGGTCCCGCTTTCAAGATGTGAGACTAGTGGTGAAGTTTCTGAACAGGAGTGCCTCTCCTTCACCAGATACCGGAGCAGTTTTAATTAAGTAGCGAGTGCAAATCTCTACCCTGAATAAAAATATGTGCTCTATTTCTAACTTTCCGCTTGACTTCCATACACTTTTATCTCAGGGCAAGGAATTTGTGCTTATATGAAAGGTGAGCAAAGTAATTTGGCCAAAACAACCAAGCAATCCCAAATTTCAACATCAAACTTCATGTGACCTTCCTGTCCTACTCTGTGGCGAGGAGATGGAATGTATGTTTCTGGAGGGAGATAAATCAATCATTAATCAATAGTATTTATTGAGTGCTAACTATGTACAGAGACTTGTACTAAGCTCTTGTACTAACCTTTACTACATGGCTAAAATCTGTTCTTTCCTCTTCATCCAAGCTGCTACTATGATGATCCAAACACTTACCATATCCTGCTATAGCTATGCATCAACCTCCTCACTGATATGCCTCAGTCCTGTCTCTCCCAACTCTAGTCTTACTTACCCTGCTGCCTGGATCATTTTCCTAAAAAAAAGTTCGGTTCACATCTCCCCATTCCTCAAGAACCCCCAGTGGTTGTCTACCCAATTGTGCAACAAACAGAAACTCCTTACCATAGGCTTTAAAGCACTCAATCAACTCACCCCTTTATCTCAGTGATTTCCTACTAAAGCCTGCAAACTTCACTCCTCTAATGCCAACTTACTTAGTATACCTTGATCTCCTCTATCTTGCTGCCACATTTTTGCTGCCAATTTCCCACATTCTCCCTTTGTTCTGGAACTCCCTCCCCCTCCATATATCCCAGACCACCATTCTCGCATCTTCACAGCCTTTTTAAAATCATATTTATTTAAACAGGCCTTCTCCTATCAACCCCTCTTTTCACCTATTCCCTCTCCCTTCTGTGTCACCTTCGCACTTGGCTCTGTATCCTTCAATCACTTGAAATTTACCCCACCCACATTCCCACTGCACTTATGCACTTATCTGGAATTTGTTTATTCTTATTCATGTCTGTCTACCCCTCTAGAATGTAAGCTCCTTGTGGGTAGGGAACGTGTCTTCCTACTCTGTTATAGTGTACTATCCTAAGCACTCAGTATACTATTGATTGATTGACTCATTTGTATATATTTTTATTACTCTATTTATTTTGTTAATGAGGTATACATCCCCTTGATTCTATTTTATTGCTATTGTTTTTGTCTGTCTGTCTCCCCCAATTAGATGTAAGCCCATCAATGGGCAGGGATTGTCTCTATCTGATGCCGAATTGCGCATTCCAAATGCTTAGTACAGTGCTCTGCACATAGTAAGCACTCAATAAATACTGAATGAATGAATATTGGGAAAATATGATGAGAGTTGGTAGATGTGACTCCTGCCCACAATGGGCAGATAATGTGTCTGCTAATTCTGTTGTATTGTACTCTCCCAAGCGCTCAGTACCGTTCTCTGAACATAGTAAGCACTTAATAAATACCACTGATTGATTGATAGGGAGCTTAGAGTCTACTGGAGAGGTGAACATTAAAATAGATTAGGGATACAAGAAACAGAAGATTCTAAGATTGTTTACTTGAGTATTGTGGGCTTGGGGTAAGTACCAAAGTACTGAAAGGGGACAAAGCCAATTTCATAGTCCATGCAGAGGGAGTTCGGGAATAGGGAAAATAGTGTGGGATTGCCTCTTGGAGAAGCGACTTTTAGAGGACTTTGAAGTTGAGGAGAGTGCTCTAGAAAGTCAGACTTTATGAAATTTTTTACCTTATTTTCAGACCTGAGAGGTCTCATTAAATGGAAGAAGGAAAAAGCACCAAAGCATCTGAGCAACTTGAAATTTGCCCATACTTCAATTTTGATAAAGAGTTAAGCCTACCCTCTTAACCTTGGCAACTGAAAAGACAGATTCTCAAATTAGGTACCAAGCCATCTCTTTGCATTTCTGTTAAGTTTCCTTTATTCTCAAAAAGCTGTCCTGCTACTGAGTTGGACGGACACGATCTCTGATGATTCTTTTCTCTGGTTAATGAGCTTTAAACTTTTCTCTAAAACACTGCCCAACACAAACATCTGTTTCCTTGAAGAAGTCTTAATACTAAAGGCAAGAAAACTTCTTAGAGAATCTCCCATTCTCATTGATGGATAAACCGAGATGCATTTATCACTCACAGAATCAAGAAACACCTAATGTGGCAGAACAACTTCACCAGAGTTGCCGTCCCGCCCGCTTAGTACAGCCAGGTTTCCATGCCTAGAGAGAAGAAGTAGGAAAGGAAAATAATTTAAATTCTGGAGTGTGTGGTGCTCGGCCCTTAATCCATAGATAAGATTTAAGGAAACTCTCTCCTGTACTTTATCACTCATAATAGGGATCTTTAGTATTGCAATCCTCTTTTTTTTTCTTTGTGATAGATATATTTTCCCTAAAGCTTTAATGTCAGAAATACGTAATCTAACCAGTATCTGACTAAACATGCTCAAAGGCAGAAGACCATCCGCTCCTGGGATGGTAATAGTATATGTTAAGCACTTACTATGTGTCAAACACTGTTCTAACAGCTGGGGAAGACATAAGGTAATCAGATCAAAAGCAGTCCCTGCCTCACATGGGGCTTACAGTCTAATTATCGAATCCCCATTTTACAGTTGAAGAAACTGAGGCGAGAGTAGTGACTTGCCCAGGGTCACACAGAAGATTAGTAGCAGACATGTAGCTCTAATCACTTTAGGGAACAACCTGCTAATGAAACAAAATGTTTTTGCCAAAGGCAGAAAAGGCAGAAATCACAATGCTGGTTGCCTCAAAGCCAGTTCTTTCTCATGCAAAGTTATTATTAATGGTAATATGCCAGTATTTCTGCATTTAGCTGGACTGGTTTTATCCAACTCCTTTGGGCTGTGAGTCCATGAATTGAATTTCCTACCCACAAGACCTGGGTGTTTTTACTTCTTTTACTGTATTAGTTTCCACGGAGAAAATGGAAGCTACTGGGGAATGTGGCACAGTGAATCACTTGATGGAGGAAGTGGTTGCCAATCTTTGCTCTTGCTCTTCCCTCTCCTGCTTTTCATTCTCCTCCTCTTCCCTCTCCTGCTTCTTCCTTCTTCTTTTTCCTCTCCTGAACTTCCATTTTCTGGTTTTCCTTCTCCCACCCTTTCCTCTTGTGCTCTTCTTCTTCCTCCATCCCTTAGATGGTAGTTGAATTAGCCCTACTGGGCTGTTAATAGGAGTTGCTGGAAACAGCCCAGAAGAGCTAGCTCTAGCACGAATGTGCCACTGAGGTTGCTGTTGCCACTGGCTGCTGGCTTCCATCCTTCAGGTGGTGGAGTCACTTACTCTTGGGGCCTCTCTAGGGAGAGTGGAGTGTCCTGGAACAGCTAAAGTGATCTAGGAGGGTCAAGTGTGCATGTGTGATGGAAGGAGGGGCTACTGTTTCATTTCTCTGAGGCTGAGTGTGGACTATTGTTCCATTTCTCTCAGGCCGAGTATGGAAGATGACCATGTGGCTGATTGTGGCTGATGCAGTGGCCTAATAACCCATTTGAGAGTGAGTCTGGGTTCCTGGAGACCACAGCCCCATTCACATCTCAGCTTAGTTCCCGTAGTCCTCGGAGTCCTGGCAACCAGACCGGCTCCCTCCCTATCCCACCACAAGAGTGAAAATGGGGGAAACCTGCAACTTTCTGCTGAGAGGCCAGAGGAGCAGTTTGGGCTGGGAGGGAAGGTTCTCTGGCCTCTCACCTTGTCACCTCAGCACCATTTTGCTCAGGGGGTTGGAGGGAAGGTGAGAAGGGGAAATCACGAAAGGGGCTAAGGGCTAGGAGTGGTGACACAACATCGCATTGTAACTCGGGCCTTGTGGGGCCCCCCTCTTCCCCACCTCCAACCTCATACAGCCTCTTTTTGGAGAATCCTCCATGCAAAGGCCCTTCTGAGTCCCTCAGAAGGAGGAAGCCCTACTGGCCACCAGAAACCCACCTTTTGCATTCCATCAGCAAATCCAAACACAGTTACCCACTGAAGTGAAGGGCCCTGGGATGGGGATCAGCCGCCGCACACCCCCTTCTTCTTTTGTGAAGCCACACATAACAGGAAGTTAATTAAAGCTTCCACTCTGAGAAGAGGGGAATGTTCCATTTGGTAAATTTAGAAACAGCTGGTTAGTTTTATCCATTACTTTTGTGCGAACATCAGTTGAGCTTATTCAACTCTCCCTTTTTATGAAGCTGTCCCTCCTATGCTACCTGATAGCTACTAATTGCTGCAACTACATTTCTGAATTGCAAATTTTCTGCACTGATAAAAACTTTGATTGCCTGTCAGCTACACATAAGGAAAAGATCACCAGTGCTAAATGAGGTGTTCCACGCTTGGATAATAATGCCTAATGAATTATTCAGGAAAGAATGCTTGAATGAAGCAAACAATTTGAAGGGTTACTAGCAGCCGTAACAGTTCAACAGCCAAAAGAACAAAAGTATCATCCTGAACATTACACTAATGATTAAAAAATGCGTATTAATTCTAGATTTGGAGAAAAAAGAAATGCCAATCTGATTTTAAAGGTTAATCATTATTTTCTCACTAATGCTCTAATCTCTGGGAAAAAAAATAAACCCTTTACCAATATTTTGGGACATATAATATTATGACATAATAGTCTCGTATAATTTCACACACATCATTTAAAAAACTGTAAATTTCAAATTTCATCGGAAAAGATAACTCAAAAACTAACAGCCCAGTGTAATGTTTGCTGCAACTTTGTCAAGTGCCATGAACTCTACTGGCAGCACAGATTCAAAGCACATGAGGTGAGAGCAGTAACACAGAATGAAATAAGATTTATGGGATTCAATATACGCAAAAGCCCATCGTAATTAGTGGCTCTCTCTGTCGGAATTTGATTGAGTTTTACCTTTTTTTTTTTTTACAGGACTGCAGCAGCTTGGAAGGGAAAATATTTCTTAAAAAAGCTTCTGGCTATGGAAGCTGGAACAGAAGAAAACCAATGAATAAACTCAGGGAATTTCACGAATGTCCAATGCTGACACATTTGAAGCTTTCATAAAAAATACATTTTGATAATACAAAGTGCTAATCTGCTTTGACAGCTACTGAAGAGTTGCCAAATATGGGAGGGAGAGGAATTTCAGAAACCTGTGGTGCCAAATATTATCACTGGAGATGTTAAAAGAGGAATAAAACCAGTGTGGGATCATGTCTCTAGCTGAAGGTTTAAAAATAGCTTTACAGGGCCGCACATAAAAATCTAGAGGGGAAGTGTTTCGGCAAGGGGCTGTGGATTTGTTATGATGCAGGGCTGCCTATTCTTAAGTGTCATTTTTTAAAAATCAGCCTTTAATTATGGCTATCCAGTAAACCACTCCACTGTCTCTGTTGAGATTTTCAGCTCCGAAACCTGTGGTATTAGACACCAATTAGTAATTTTATTATAAAGATGTTCAATGTCAAGATAGCACTTCTCGATTCTGGCAGTGACACTGAGTGGTGGGGAGAAGGGGTGACTTTAGGAAACAGAGCTGACCATCTGCTAAGGCCTGCTCACTCACAGATGACTAATGTTTTCCCTGGAGGACAGTGTCTCCATGTGTTTCTGTTGCTGTCTTTTTGATGTCACAAAAAGAGGTTGATAAACACATTCAAGCCACAATTAAAAAACATTTTAACTGACCAGTTGCCATTGATGATGTTATCAGACAGTTTTAGTCACTGTGGTAACAACATATTTAACGGTGTTGACGAGAAGCAAAGATGAAGTTTCTTTTTACCCAGCACTTACCTACTTCTGCATCTCCTCAGTGACATCTACCTTCACTAAATGCCTCCAAAGCAAAACACATTTAATCCAGAAGAGGCCAAAGATCGTGGCTTCTTCAGGCAGAAGCCAATGAGTCTGGGCAATAACCTCAGATGGCACAGGGATTTAGGAGAGTTAGTCTGAGCGAATGACCAAAATCAAGACCTATTCAACTGAAGCTAGAACACAGTTGACTGGCTTCAATCACCATCAGTTTATTTATATGTAAATTCAAGAGGAAAAGGCTGAATTGTAAACCTGAAGACTAGAAACCTCTTCCACCTGTCTGCTATGTGACCTTGTGCAAGTCATGAAACTTCTCTGTGACTCAGTTTTCTCATCTGTAAATTGGGTTTTAAACTGCAGTCCCGCCTACTTAGATTGCGAGCCCTATGTGGAACAAGGACGGTGTCCAACATGATTATCTTTTATCTACCTCAGTGTTTAGTACTGGGCCTGGCACACAGTAAGGGCCTACTAAGTACAGAAGCAGCATGGCATAGTGGAAAGAGCCCTAGTTTGGGACTCAGAGGTCGTAGGTTTTAATCCTGCCTCCGCCACTGATCAGCTTTGTGACTTTGGGCAAGTCACTTGGCTTCTCTGGGCCTCAGTTACCTCATCTGTAAAATGGGATTAAGAGTATGAGCCCCACATGTGACAACCTGATTACCTTGTACCTACCCCAGTGCTTAGATCAATGCTCGGCACATAGTAAGCACTTAACAAATGCTATCATTATTAATAAGTACCATAATTATTATTGCTTGTTAGGCAATGTCTGGCAGAGTTTTAAATGCTTGGATCAGTGGAAAGAGCATGGGCTTTGGAGTCAGAGATCATGGGTTTGAATCCTGGCTCTGCCACTTGTCAGCTGTGTGACTGTGGCAAGTCACTTAACTTCTCTGTGCCTGTTACCTCATCTGTAAAATGGGGATTAAGACTGTGAGCCCCACGTGGGACAACCTGATTCCCCTGTGTCTACCCCAGTGCTTAGAACAGTGCTTTGCACATAGTAAGTGCTTAACAAATACCAACATTATTGAATGCATTTTGTGGAGAAGAGACTGGTAGGCGCTGTTCCTCAAGCTGGCTTCAGTGTGGGATACTGATGACTGTTTAGTAACTTTGATTCTTCAGTTCAGTTTAGGGGACTTTGCAGCACAACCTGGGTTTATACATTTCCCACATTCACAACCTTTTCTGGAAAAAGTTCTGTGTTGCCATCACCATATATCTCAGACACAACACATTTGTTTCCAGCAGGGAGCTGACAGATGGGTGCAGTTGATCAAACTGTCTTTCTGGGAGCTCAAGGAAGGCCTGGGACCTGCTGGCCTATGAAATAATAACAATAATAACGATAATAATAATAATGATAGTATTTGTTAAGCACTTACTATGTGCCAGACACTGTTCCAAGCACTGGGGTAGATACAAGGTAAGCATGTTTGTACACAGTCCCTGACCCACATGGGGCTCACAGTCTTAATCCCCATTTTACAGGTGAGGCAAATGAAGCCCAGAGAAGTGAAGTGACTTGCCTGAGGTGACCCAGCAGACAAGTGGCAGAACAGGGATTAGAACCCATGACCTTCTGACTCCCAGGCCCATGATCTGTCCACTATGCCACGATGCTTCTCTAGTTGACTTAAAGAAGTTGACCTCCAATGGGAAAATTTTCTCCCATAAGAATCTTGAGATATCAAATGCAGAGCTAGGTCAGGGGGCATGAGCCCCAAATCCTTTATCTAATTGAGAACTTCTGTCAGAGGTCCTGGTTTTCACAATTCACTTTTCAGCTCCAACCCCTTGAAGGATGAGGAGATTTTGGAGAAGGTTTGAAAAAACCAGTGTCAATTTGTTGGTTTGTTCATTCATTCAGTCATTCATTCAAAAGTATTTCTGAGGGCCTAATGAATGCCAAGCATGGTTCCTGCTCTTGAACAGTTTAGAATCTAGAAAGTTGGGAATTATGCCCCTTGAGGAAAGAAGGCTGAGGGGAGACTTAATCAAGCCCTTTCATATTCTGAAGGGTGATTGTTCACAACTAGAGAGTGACTGAAGCTGTCCACTGCCACTGAGATCAGAACCCAAGAAGAAATGGACTGAAAATGCCATAAGAAGGTTTTAGGTGAGATAAATCCTCCAGCCAGTGCAGCTATTAAAGTTGGACTGGGATATCGAAGCAGGGCATAGAATCTCTTTGATTCTAGAATCTGGAGATCTTTAAAATTGTATCAGTCAATCAATCGGTGTTTATTGCCAACCTTACAATGTGCAGAGCACTGTTCTAAGCATTTGGGAGAGTACAATACAACAGAATTAGCACTGAACTAAAAAGATATACACTTGCCTCTAGACTGTAAACTCATTATGAGCAGGGAATGTGTCTGCTAATTCTATTGTACTCTGGTAAGCTCTTAGTACAGTGCTCTGCACTCAGTACATACCATTGATTGATTAATTGATTTGTCCATCCAGGAGAGGCTGGATGTAGTCAGACCTAAGGCAGGACTGGGGGCCTTCATGAATCTCTCCAAGTCCTTTCCAGCTGTATAACACTAGGTTCTAGTTCACCTTTGCAATTCAGTTGGAAGAAGGTGGAGGGAGAAGAAAATTGAATTTTGAACTGGATTCTTATTCTAAGAAATTTCTCTGGATTCACAGGTCACTGAGGGGCTAAGAAGGGATTCAGGTTTGATTTGCTGAAAGGTATTGCTTTTTTACTCTAGACCTTGGTTTCCTCTGCAATAAACCATCTCTACACGGTGGCTATAAAAATAGCCTCTTAAAAGTAGATATAAATGGCTAAAAAAATGATAATATATTGGATTCCAGACAAGGGTTTACCCTACACAAGGGGAGTCTCTCAGCAATTCCCAGTGGGAAATAGATTGGCCCAAGCAAGGATTTATTTTCCAGAAGTGTTAATTCCCTGCTCCATTTTTAGATTCCTTTAAGTGACAAGATCCAGAGCTCTCCAAGAGTTAGCTGGTGCAGATATTGTAGTAGTAGTAATAGTGAGAAGCAGTGTGGCTCAGTGGAAAGAGCCCGGGCTTGGGAGTCAGAAGATATGGGTTCTAATTCCGGCACAGCCACTTGTCAGCTGTGTGATTTTGGGCAAGCCACTTAAATTCTCTGGGCCTCAGTTAACGCATCTGTAAAATAGGGATTAAAACTGTGACCCCCACATGGGACATCTTGATCATCTTGTATCCCCCAGTGCTTAGAACAGTGTTTTGCACATAGTAAGTGCTTAACAAATACCATTATTATTATTATTAGTAGTAATAATGGTAATATTAGTAGTAATATTTTTGAACATCCATGTAGCATGGTGCACTGTCCAAGGCACTCAAGAAATACAGAATAAAGAAGTGATACACTCCCTGCCCCCAAGCACCTTCTACCCCAAATGGGAGATGATTAGAGAAGTCAAAATAAATAAATTTGCCTATGTAAATAAGTGCTGAGGAGAGTATAATTAAGTTCACAAGTGCCAAAAAATAATAATAATTGTCATATTTGTTGAGTACTTTCAATGTGCCAAACATCAGATTGGACACAGTCCTTTGTCCTTCGTGGTGCTCACAGTTTAAGAGGGAGGGAGAAGAATCCCCATTTTACAGATGAGGAAACTGAGGCATGAGCAGCTAAGTTAGTTGCTCAAAGTCACATAGCAGGTAAGTGGCAGAGCTGGGATTAAAGGCTGTGTCCCCTGATTCTCAGGCCTGTGCTTTTCCCACTAGACCATGCTGCTCCTCATCCCATGCAAAAGGGATGATTTAGATGGCTGTGGATGATAGGAAATTAATTGGGGAAGACTTGGAGGAGTTGGGATTTTTAGGAGCACTTTGAATGTTGGGAGAGCGGTGGTTTGCCTGGTATCGGGAGTGAGGGAATTCCAAACTAGGGGAATAATGTAAGTGAGTAGATGGAGGGAAGAGGGTTGAAAGTGAAGGACTGCTAGAAGGTTGGCATGAGAGGAATGAAGACAATGAGTTGGGAAATACTGGTGAAGAGAACAGATAGGTAAGGTGTGACCAGGTGGGTAAGAGCTCTGAGGTTGGCTGCGAGGCGTTTTTGTTTGGAGAAGAACTTGCATTTAAAAGGTGAGTTGGAGATGCCCTTTATACTCTGCTCTTGACACCTCTTCCCTTCCAGTTTTCTGCCTTTCCTGCAAGAAGTGAACACTCACTCCTTGTTCCATGGAACACGCTTCCTTTTCCATGGGGTGGGTTATTGCCTGTTGAGGCTGTGTTTGGAGACCTAAGAGATCTAGGAGTTTTGGACCTAAACCTTCTGAGGTTTATGGTAAGGAAATTAGTCATCGTGCCCTCTTAAGAACATGAATGAAAATGTAAATCCCTCAGTGCTGAGTGGTCCCACAGATCTGTCACCACATTCTGCTCTGTTCTGGATAAGGGGCCTCCAGAGAGCCCGTAATGAGTTCTAGGAATGCTGGTGGCCCGTGGGAGGGAGAAACCACATTATAAACTGTCTTCATGGGCCAGCCTGAATTAGGAATAGTGAAACTACACATGTAGTGGCATGTTCCATGGCCAGTAACGAGATTTTTTTTTTCTAATGAAGGATTATGCCTAAACCCAATACCTAAATAGCAGGAGATTCTGAACCCCCAGTGGTTCCTTGTTTGTTTCTCACTTTTCCATGAAGAGGATTGAACAAGGCACATAGGTGGCTTTCTGTATGGAAACCCCATGCTGTTTACTTCCTGTTACCAGGCCAACAAACAATGGGAAGATATTAAAAGTACGAATGAAATATTAAAAGGTGAGAGAAAGCTCATTTTCACTACTTTTGGCTCTAACTTCTGGCCAGCTTTCCTTCCAAGAGAGGACGGAAGGGCAAAGGCTAGCTCTATGTCAAGTTGTTCCTGTGTCGTTAGTATAAAATTCACATTGGTAGGAACAGACTAGAAAGCCCGGGAGGATTTGATCTTTAAGTTTCTTGTCCCTGCTAGTTCTTTCACACTAAGGAATTGCCTCACCTCTCCCCAGCTACAGGCCAAATGCTTTCTTGAAGAAGGTTACTTATGCTGTATCAGCTTCTATGTTAACTTGTGCCCATTATTTAATTCCATGTTGACTTCCAAATTCCTTCCTTCTGAACAACTACTTTATGTTGAAGCAAGGGTAAATATCATTAAAGATGAGCATTTTTTTATTGTGCCCTCGTATAGTCACCTGGAATCAAAGCTACAGATACAAATATACAAGCTGCTTGAGAGCAAGTGGCCTAC